>NC_087224.1:16923083-16935583 GCF_015104395.2 Macrobrachium nipponense | reverse complement strand
ATTATATGTCATTTTCTGTCCATTATGAACACACACAGTTACCAATTGACGCATAAGAGGCATGCACGCTACATACATGAAACTCGTGATCTTTGGAATGCGTCACTGACCCCAATTATGTGCCAGTAAGCTTTCCTGTTTGTTTTTGTCATTTCAGCATCCTCGAGGAATCCAGCATTTTGCATCTGTCTCTAACCGGCAAGAGCTAAGGTTATCAACCCCACTATTTAATATTATATGTTGCTACTAGTGCCTTTAATATGGCTCGGCCACCTCTGTCTTTTGTGCACCCCTGTCGCACACTACATTGGCTACTGGTATACACTAGTTCATAATGTTTGCAAGATAGCTCCTACAACACATATTTCGACCATCATTATATCTACATAACAGCAATCACTGGAACTGTGTAGCGTTCGTCGAAGAAGAATCCATCTCCATCGTTATCCTCTAGCGGTGGAACCGTAACCGTCTCCGGTGTAGGCAGGACTTTAACCGCCATGTGAGTGTTTAACGAACACCTTTGTCGAATAATTGTAGATCCTGGCTGAGCAAGTGAACCATCTCGAAACGACTCTGCATGCACCATTATTAAACGTCTGTGACCCCTGTAGTTGTATCCTAACACCCTCGTTGCTGAACTGTAGATTCAATGTTTTCCGATGAAGGAATCGTAACCGCCACCTTGTTGCCAACTTGAAATATCCCGTGACTCCCATGCAAGTGCGTCCTGCACCCGCATCGTAGAAGTACCGTGGACTCTTGATTTGTCACAGAATGTATCCTGAGATGATCCATCGATGACATCTCGTCTATACAAAGGCGACCCGTAACATCGTCGCGTGTGTGAAGATCTGACCTCTGGCATTGTAGATCCTAAGTTGTTTCTGTTGTCACCCTTGCGTGAAGTTGGGAATTCTCTAAAGTCACCGTGTGTCCGTGCTTCGTTATTAATAGGTTCTAACTGACTTTTTGACAAGTCTACATCATCTTAGAAGAAATAAAAGTTTTGTTTTAACGCACGAACCTGTCATGAACTAATATACCCAATCTCATAGTCAATTATTAAGGACTAAAATTCTTTACTAAAATAAAATATGATCATTATCCACTGACCCCTATTAAGCTTACTGGGAGAATTATTATCACTAACTGACCACTCATTATTAATCCCGTATCCCATAATGTCTATACAGCAAAACCCCTGTAATGTTTATACAGCTAACCTCCATCAAACTTAATGTTTAATATCCCTTCTATCTTACGTATTCCGAGATAAATTCTATCACCTCTCTATAATAGAAATCCTATGTAAAGTTACAATAAAAAAACACTTAATCTCGATTATAAGTTTCCCTTGTAGGAAAAAAAAATTAAACTTGTCTCATTACAAAATGTATAAGGAGAAAAAAAAAATATAATTCAGCGCTTTTCATGCAAATTGCTGCCGCAACATATCAGTATTGACCTCTGAATTTGACCCCTTAAATTCTTCACCATTGAATGTCATCATTGACATTCCTGAAAACGGTGCAAACCTCTGAGTGATCAACTCTAAAAGAAAATATCAGCAATTGGTCTCATCACAGCATTGTCAGCACCAAGCCACCTGTGTTTACATGTGCTCAAATCGCACGATGGACTTGTCTAGTCAGACTCGTAAACTCAGAAATCATCATTCCTTCAAATGGCCCAAAAATCCACCATTAAATCCTCGCTGGGAATCCTCAATAAATCTTTACTTATAATATAGAACCACATTCCTCAAAATTTATCCTCAGGACATCCTTATTGTCACCTCAAGGGTACCCAAAAGATTGTCCTCGGAAACGTCTATTAAAAAAAAAAAAAACACCAATTATAAAATATCCCCCACAGGCTAAATCCTAAGCCATTTGACCACCGATGTACACTCGACAAGAAAACTGAAGATACAGTTTTCATTAGCTTTCGTTCATTGAATTTCCCATTTGTTTTTACTGAAAAGACATAATATCGCTAAATTTAATCTAGAATATGAAAATACACTGCAAATTATATCATATTAGTTAAAACTGCAAAACAAAATCGTTCAGATACTTAAAAATACAATATATGTCCGAAGTAATTGGAATTTCTCAGATGGATTCGTTCAAAGAGATCGGGTAGATAGAATGTGAATTTCTGATTTTAGTACTATGTATCACGACGACAATATATACTCGTTTTCCTACATGAACGGGGATATTATTGTATCATTGTAAATGGTGAATGCAATCATTTTCAGCTTCTACAAACTCATGTTTGTATTCCAAAGCGTTTAATGTTAGCTGATGTCAATGGCAGCCAATGTTGCTAAGGCTAAGGTAGGTTGAGCAAATCTAGTTGCATACGCAAGAGCATTTTCTATGATGTGGAGGAGCCCTAGAACTTCGAGCGGGAAAGCGCAAGTCCTGGATACTGGCTTACTTAACGGATTTCACACTGATTACTTTGACGTTGACATGGATCGAATGCTAGTTGCTGTTTACAAAGCTACCGTCATTAAACATAAATCTTTATCAAGTTTAAAGTAGCATGTCAGCTCAAAGATTTTCTGGCTATATGCTCACATTACAAAGCAGTTCGTAGTAGCCTACAGCCCTACACGACTGCATTTCTTTGCCGCGAGGCTGAAAGATCTCCCAACACATCAGCATTATTTGCACGATATAAAACTTTAATTGCCTGTGCAATACATATTGAGTTATTTGTGGTAATAACTATTTTTACTTAACACAGCTTTTTTCGTGAATGAATTTGTGGATGAAACCCGATTTTCAAAAGTACAGATTATATCAAGAGAGCAAGAATGACCGCAGCCTGTGTCTAAAATTTTCTCTCTCCACTTCTAAAACATACTTTAAAAATATATATATTACCACTCAATCTCCCAAAGAAAATATGATGAAATTATGTAGTTATAAAATATAATGAAATTAAGTAGTTATAAATAGGCCTAAGCTTTCACGTAAGCAGATTTTGTTTTCTCTCTCTCTCTCTCTCTCTCCTCTCTCTCTCTCTCTTTTAAAACACATTTGAAAAAAATATTATCACTCAATCTTTCAAAGTAAATATAATGAATTAAGTATCTCTACAGATAGGCCTATGCCTGTGCTCTCTCTCTCTCTCTCTCTTCTTCACTTCCAAGTTTCTCTCTCTCTCTCTCTCTCTCTCTCTCTCTCTCTCTCTCTCTCTCTCTCTCTCTCCACTTTTGAAACATTTGAAAAAAATATTGTCAATCTCTCAAAGCAAATATAATGAATTAAGTATCTCTATCGATAGGCGTATGCTTGCGCGCTCTCTCTCTCTATCGTCATAATATTTCATTCTTTACTGTATTGTTCCTCACGATTTCCACAAGTACTGACCAAATTTTAAAACACTTTCTCTATTGTTTAAGATCCGTCTTCAATTACGCATGAATGTTACGTCAGTTTAGTGTCAAACATTACTTATAAATAAGGTTTCACAGTAGGTTTTAAAAAAGGATGATCGATATTCTACCCTGAACTGACGTTACCAAACCAACATTAACGAATAATATAGAGCCTGTTTCTACATTCAAGTATAAATTATTAAAGGACCTCTACAGAATCTTTATGGTGTAAAGTTAATGGAAATCTAGAAAGCAAAAACGCTATGATTTTGAAGTTCCGCCCCCTTTCTAGAGTTGCCAGGTGTGGCATTATTGAACACTATATGTCCGAAGTTTTAAAAAAACTGTATCTTAACATTCCTTGCCGAGTGTACTTCAAAGTAACCCATTTATGATACTGCTACTTGTATAAAACCCCAGTAATCACCTAGTCGGGATATAAACCACAGAAAACCACAATTCAAGAATTATGCATAACAATTATATACTGCCAAATATAACCACTGGTGAATATAACCTCATAAAATACAACACCTTTATAGGGCCCCATAAACCTCAATGCACTAGTGCCACCCCTCAAGAGCCATAACACGAAAGAACCACAATCACCACCTCTTTTGGCTCATAAAATCACCGATCACCACCAAAAATCATAGCCACAAAAAAAATTCACCACCAAAATAACCACCAAAAAATCAGCCCCAATGAATCGATACAACCAGGAATCACCAAATCACCATCAGGTAGCATCATCACCACAAACCTCTTATAATAGTTCTCAACTTAACAGTAATTTCCCATATTTTTCCCCCCGTTTTTCATCATGAAATAATTACTTCTGGTTTTTATGCCAAATCGTAGAAGTTTGCGCATAATAAGAATGAAAGGAAAAAAACGTTACATTAAACTGATTAATCACATTTCGTCATCCATTTGCAAAATCTGGAAAAAAATGCAACTGCGCGATGTTATTATTAGTTACTGCTGTCAACCTTTTTCAGTTTAGAGATGTGAGTTAATTTCGACTGACCTGTCTTTTCATCTAAGACTACAAATCTGTTTCCTGTCTTTTCCTCAACAACTCTAAAGGGACCCTCAAATTTTG
Source organism: Macrobrachium nipponense (assembly GCF_015104395.2). Lineage (NCBI taxonomy): Eukaryota > Metazoa > Arthropoda > Malacostraca > Decapoda > Palaemonidae > Macrobrachium > Macrobrachium nipponense. The sequence goes on along the minus strand of NC_087224.1, from coordinate 16,931,081 downwards.
GACCTAATTTGTAATTTAGTTTATTTCTCACATTGATTTCTAAAAATGCATTGCCTCCAACAACAATTTTAACATCTAATGATTTCTTGTTACTTCTTAACACCATTTCTCTGGTTGTAGCCTCGACATTCCGGCTGAGACAAGCATGTCTCTCTTTTGCTGTGGAAATTAATAATTCGATTGTATCTTCTCCATGATGAGATATAGTTAACAGATCAAATGTGCCTTGTGCTTGGCAACCAAACAATGCTTCAAATGGAGACATTTTAATGGAATCACTGACCATAGTGTTGATGTTATGTCTAACAACATCTATATATCTGTCCCAGTTTTTATCATTTCCTCCTACAGTCTTCCTGAGAGCTTTGAGCACTTTCCTGTTTGCTCGTTCATATAACCCATTAACTTCAGGTCTGTATGGAATAATTGTTACTTTCTGTATCCCCATGACTTCTGCCCAACATTCTAAAGTCTTTTTTACGAATTCTCTGCCATTGTCGGTCAATAATCTGTATCCCCATGACTTCTGCCAAACATTCTAAAGTCTTGTTTACGAATTTTCTGCCATTGTCGGTCAATAAAACCTTGGGTGAGCCATATCTGAAAATGATACCATTGAAAAATACTATAGCTACGTTTTCGGCTGTTTTATGCCTAAGTGGAAAAATTTCTACTATCCTCATTAGTTCATCTATTATTACCAACAGGTACTTATTCGCATACCTAGATTCACAAAAAGTTCCTAGGATATCCATATGTATTCTCTGAAAAGGTCTACTTGGTATCGGATATGACTCTAAATTGCAGGAAATTATCCTTGCGGGTTTGCAAGCATTACTTATTGTACAGTTTTTCACAAAATTCTCCACATCTTTCCCCATATTTTTCCAAATATATTTAGCACGCACCTCATTATACGTTTTTTCTATCCCCAAGTGTGGACTACCGAACCTGCAATGCTCTATACCCAAAACCACTGGAATTAGGACTTTCGGAATTACGCTCTGTGTCGTGTCTCCTTTACTTTCACTAGTCCTTAATTTACATTTAATTTTCCTGACCAACAGATTACCTTCTAATTCTCAACCTGAAAAAGTTAACTTATAACCTTTCCTGACTAATTCCCCTCTGACAAACGCTTTTGCGTCTGCCAAAATTTCATCCTCATCCTGCCTTTGCTCTATGAGACTCATATCCCATTGTATAGAATCACTAGTAACTAGAGTAACTTGAGATCCTTCCTTATCATAAAAATTTCTACTATGGACATCCGCAACTACATTTAATTTGCCTTCTATTTATTTGAGCTTTGCATCGAAGTCCCTGATAGTTAAGAACCATCGAGCTCTTTTGGGTGACAAATCAGGTATATTAAAAAGATCCAATAATGGCTTGTGGTCTGTAAGGACTTCTACTTTATTCCCCATCAGTAGATTTTAAAATGAACCAGACTTGATATTATTGCAAAGGCTTCTTTATCTACGGTAACCATTAATCTTTCATTGCTGCCCTTTGTGCTAAATTTCCTGCTATAAAAAGGGATGGGATTGAACCTCCCATCAAATTTTTGCATAGGGCAAGCACCTATATCCTCCTGACTGGCATCAGTCACTAATGTGAATGGTTTGCTGAAATCTGGAATTTTCTGAACTGGGGGTTTCATTAATGCATCCTTAAGTTTTTGAAAACTTACTTCTTGCAGTTTTCCCCAATGAAATTAAATGTATTCCTGTAATACATCTGTTAGAGGAGCTGCTATGTTAGAAAATCCTTTCACAAACCTACGAAAAAATCTTGCCATCCCTAGGAATAACTTAATCTCTTTCTTTGATTTCGGGGTACGAAAATCTGCTACTGCTTCAACTTTATCGTCGTTTACTCTAACCCCTTCCTTAGATATGACATGACCTAAATATGTAATTTGCTTCTTCAAAAAGGAACACTTAGCTAGCTTAATTTTCAATCCTGCTAACCTAAGTCTTCTAAGTAGTTTCTTAAGCACTTCTAGGTGTTGCACGATCAAGAGTGTTGCAATTAATATATCATCCATGTACACAAAAACATTTTTACCCAATAACCCGTGCAAAACTGTGTTTACCAACCTCGTAAAGGTTATCGGACTACCTGATAAAACCGAATGGCATCCGCATAAATTCATAGTGTCCCTTGGGCACTGAAAAAGCAGTATATTCCTTATTATTTTCACTAAGAGGGACCTGCAAAAAAACCCTGCGCTAATTTCTACAAAAAGATCTGGTATGTATGCGACTGGGTAACGGTCAGGAATTGTTTTTTCATGCAAACGTCTACAATCGACGCATACTCAAACAGAACCGTCCTTCTTAGGCCCTGCTAACAAAGGAAAGCTGTATGGTGACGCACTAGGTCTAATGATTCCTTTCTCTTCCTATTTACTGAACTCTCTTTCTACCTGTTCTCTGATTTTGAAAGGTATGCGGTATGCAGGAATAAAAATGGGTTTTGTACCTTCCTCTAAATTTACCTTATGTTCTAGCACATTTGTCAATCCCAGTTTATCCCCTCGTAAAGCTAACGTGTCCCCAAATTCTGCCAAAAGCTCTCTTACCTCTTCTATATGCTCTTTATAATTTGCATTAGCTAAATGTTCTCTGAATATTTTCTTTCTTGATTGCATTTCTGCCTCTGAAAACTCAGTTTTCCCCTTTACTCCAATCTTGGAGGTCTACCACATATGTATTCTTCTGGTATTTCCTAACTGTATCATTACAGTTCAGTAATTCTACCCATGTAACATCAATGTCTGATACACTGTTCACTGATGCAGTGCTAATAACCCCTCTTAGTTTCTCGCTACCCTCAATTACTCATAGTTCCGCGGGCTTTTTTTACTTCCCTCTTTGAACCTAGCATTAAAATAACATCCTCTGATAAAACACATTTATATTTGTGGTTAATACCTCCCTGTTCCACAATCCATAAATATCACCGCCTGTGGTTATCATTGCATCCACCAAGACCCCATTGTTAGTATCAGTAATAATATCAGTATTAGTATCAGAATCACCACCCATAACGCCATTGTTAAACCCGCCAAAATTGTTACCACCGTGGCCCTCAATATCCTGTTTATCATCACCGCAGTTATTCCCCGTATCATCAGTGTTGGTTTTGGTATCACCACTCCCCATATCCCTGGTATCATTACCATTAGCATCGCCAAAAGCGCCCCATTTTCAGTATTCCCCATATCCTCTGTTAACATCTGTATGTGTCTTCCACATGCAGGATGGCCCAGCAAAAGTCTGTTGCCCAATGCAACCCCTTTTATAACCAAAAATGGTTCTATTAGCATTCTATCACCCAGAGTAAACCATATTCTAACAAAACCCAGGGTGTTTAATCTATGGGCTTGTACATCACACACCGTCTCCGTTGAGGGATTCAAAGGGTAATGGGAGAACATGGATTGATACAGATTATGGTCCATTAAATTCACAGACACGCCCATGAAGATTGGGATATCCACATCCTCCACTCTTCCATATACTATCGACCTGGACTCTGGGGCGTCCCCCATGAGACCACAATGGCGTGTACAAATCATCTGTACCCTTTTTGTTGACTTTCCTCTATTATATTCCACTTTTGCACACAAATGGGGAGAAGGAAAATCTGTGTCTCTTTGTATCGTATTTCTTGGACCGGTCCTTAAAAAAATGTACTATCCACCGTGGGACATTTGGACATATGTTTCCGAATTTGGGCATAAATTAGTTCCTCGTCTGATGTAGGTTCAATCTCTTCATCAAAACTGTCTATGATTGTGTCTGGGACGTCATGTAGAAGCATTGCGAAATGCATCAATTTATGTAAATTGTCGATTGAGACATTATTCCCATTTACCCATTTGGAATTTCTCAATTTCTGTATCTATTCTCCCGCTGAGTCAAAAAGTTTTGAGCTATGCTCAGTAAGGCTCATTGTGCCTTTTCGAATTTTGTACAGCCCTCTTAAATCTCTTACCATATCTCTGTGTTCTTTTGAGCCATATGCTGCTCTTAAAAATGCTTGTAATTCGGTCCATGATCGACACTTTGTGTACTGAAAACTATGTCATCTAAATGACAAATCCCCTTTATTGAAATCTAACAAGGCTTTTGCCTCTGTGAACGCCTCTGTATCATCCTTAATTCCCTTTGAGTTTAAATAGTTATTCACCCCCTCAATAAAAATTTGCACTAGTTGGGAGAGAACGCCATCAACAATGCCTCGAAAAGGGATAACTCCTTCAATTATGTTTGTTATTTTGTGTACTAACGTTTGGCTTGTACTTGTGTCGGCCATTTTACTTTCTTTATGATAACTCTTATACTTAAGGATTTTCCCCAACCTCAGTAACATTGATATATTTATGCACACACAAACCACCAACCCAAAAGTAGTAATATATCATTCACCAGTTAAAGATAAGATAAATCATGCACCAGTCCAATAAACCACTATTTGCAATTAGCTGCTTCTCAGGTTCAGGGTCAATCAGCTTATTAAACTGTTTCAAGGTCACGATGGTCTATAGAAAACGGGAAGAAGCTAGTGAGAGAAAGAGAATGTGTCTTGAATCAAAATCTGATGAGTAAGCACAACTGTTCACCCAGCTGCCTCTCTCTCTCTCTCACTCTCTCTCTTTCTCTCTCACTAATGCCACACACAAAAACGAAACTTATATTATCCCTTTTTCTAATGCATTCAATACAACAAAACCACTAATGTCCGCTGAATCCTGAGGGACATCAAAATGGAATACACTTGTGAGCAAATTAACACCATTAAAGAGAGAAATAAAAAAAAAAAAAAAAAAAAAAAAAAAAAAAAAAAAAAAAAAAAAAAAAAAAAAAAAAATAAACTTATACACTCATGTCTTCATAGGTCCGAAGTCAGTACCCGGCTACACTTGCAGCCGCGTGTAATTAATTCCCGTTATGATATAAATTCACATTCCCCCCCCCCCCCCCCCGAAACACAGAAATACGTCTATACACTATACAGCATCTAAGATCTAAGATCACTGCCAGCAGAAGCTACCCGGCTTAATTCTTGACTGTCGGATAAATTCCCCTCGAATCAGCAAAAGAGTCAGTTGCACAATACATAATTGTAACCACTTTTCCCCAAAATATGCCTAATCTACCTAATTCTAGTCTCTTTGGAAACGTTACCTTTTAACCGCTAGTCACCAAAATCTCTAACGAGGTCAAATGTCACTCTTTTAAACAAATGAAAAAAAATCAAACTCGTTACATGGCCTACCTTTTTCCTGTTGAATGCCATCTCTGAAGTTGGCTGAAGTCAAAGCTTCAAACTAGGCTAATATAAACTCTTGTTGTTACAAAAATATACTTTTTATTTCCCAAAATTAGCTAACATGAAAATGGAATAAAATTGATTAAGCATGACCCAAAATGAAACATTAAACTATCATATTCATCAAAATAATATTTAAATAAGTACTCCCTTTTCCCCTAAGTGTCCAAACATTCATAGTTTATCATTAGTCAAAATTAGTCCAGAGAAAACCCACAAGGTGACTTTGAATCCATCTGAAATAAAGAGACCATAATTATGACACCATAAAACATTAAAGTTCGTCAATAAAGAATGTGCTGCACCTCACTTCCCTTTCTCTAGAACTCAAGTAATTGTCACTTCAAATGTTAACATTTACAAAGTCTCACTCTACGTTACCTTGTCCAATGAACCTGCAATGCCTCTTCTGTGAAGTGGAACTGAAGTGTTCCACGCTCTGTCAATCAAGTTTAGTGAGTCCACGTTTGAATCTCTTACAATAGATTATATGTCATTTTCTGTGCATTATGAACACACACACTCACCAATTGACACACAGGAGGCATGCACACTACATACATGAAACTCGTGATCTTTGGAATGCGTCACTGACCCCAATTATGCACTGGTAAGCTTTCCTGTTTGTTTTTGTCATTTCAGCATCGAGGAATTCGGTGTCTCAAGAGCTAAAGTTATCAACCCCACTATTTAATATATGTTGCTACTAGTGCCTTTAATATATATATATATATATAATATATATATATATATAATATATATATATATATATATATATAATATATTATATATATATAAGTCATATCACATTTCCGTGATTCATATACTATATCGAGCTACAATTTGTCCTTTAATATCTAATCGCTCTACCTCGGAATTAATATATTTCATATATGCTTAACCGAAGGGGAATTTTTTTCTCGATAATAGACTTGCCTGGACCAGGGTGCAAACCTATGGATCCTTTCAAATCCAAGAACGTCAGTGAAGCTTTTACCTCTCGCGGTGGTGTAGTAGGTAAAAGCTTAACTGACGTTCCTGGATTTGAAAGGATCCATAGGTTTGCGCCCTGGTCCAGGCAAGTCTATTATCGAGAAAAAAATTCCCCTTCGGTTAAGCATATATGAAAATATATTAATTCCGAGGTAGAGCAAATTAGATATTAAAGGACATTGTAGCTCGATATATATATATATCTCTCTTTTAGAGGAATTGGCGGCAGACCAGTGTAGACTTCCAGTCCTCACAGGTCACTCATCTTGACCTCAGAGGATAAATTGCGTCCTCTCGTAGGTGGGTCGACTGGTAGGCTGGACATGTCAAACACATATTTTATTTTCCCATCAGGATACAGCAACCTTCTATCTATCTATCTATATATATGTATATAATATATATGTTTATATACACACACACTCATATACATACATTCATACATTATTGCTGAATGGTTCTAAGTCACCGTCTGACATTGCGTCCAAACCAGAGCATCATTATGAAACCTGCTGGGGGATAATACACTCTAACATTTATAAATCCCTAGCTATAGCGATATTTGGCGGTTAATATTTCTGTGTGTGTATATATATATATAGTATATATATATATATATATATATATATATATATATTATATATCATATGTAATGGGTTAAATTACATTAATTAAGTGGTACATCCGCCCGGAATAGAATTCTAGCCTGGGTAAAATTCACTTGCAATTCCCCTTGCTGTATGTTATTACCAAGGTATAGGGAATTCAATATCAAGTGGTTTTAATGCCATATATATATATATATATATATATATATATATATATATATATATATATTATATATATATATATATATATCTATATATACGTATATATATATATACGTATATATATATATAATATATGTATATAATATATATATAAAAGAAAGAGTGTGTTTGCAGGTTTGTTGCAACTATAATTCAACTTTGTAGCTTTATCATGTTTATAAACGTAATATGTTTATTATATTTTCCAGCATTTTCATGTAGAAGGGATGAATTGTGAACCGTCTGTACCTTATGATGCTGATAGAAAACTACGAAATAATTGTGATTTCAATCACAACTTTCTCTCTCTCTCTCTCTCTCTCTCTCTCTCTCTCTCTCTCTCTCTCTCTCTCATCCGCCCACGAAATTGGTGCTATAATACTACATGACGTAACACTTTCATTCTGTTGGAGAAATGATTCCGCATTTTAACTTCTCGAACCGTAAATTACACGGAGTCTCAGTACAGACGGGGCGATGGTTCAGTATACAAACAAATTAACAAATAATAAAGAATAGGAAAGCCAGACAATCAATAAAATTACAAAAATAAAATATGAAAATAAAAAAAAATGAATCGCTCGAAACCGGATATAAAAGCCCTTTGATAAAAATGAAAGAGAAAAAAAATGAATTCTGCCGAAAGGCACGACAATTTTTGCCAGCAATTTTTGTGTTTCTATGCATAGTCTCTTCAACTTTTTTTTTTTTTTTTTTTTTTTTTTTTTTTTTTGCCCTCGCTCGAAAAAGGCTGAAAGCCGTCGGTATTTTTACGATTTGGTCAAAATTAGAGCTTCCGCTGAAGATTAGCGATGCTGTAGTTTTTTTTTTATATTTTTATTTATTTGTTTGT
>NC_087224.1:16855583-16918083 GCF_015104395.2 Macrobrachium nipponense | reverse complement strand
ATGTTTGTGATTATGAAAAACTCCAGTAACAGAATGGTTTCAAGGCATTCTAATCGTTTGACAGTATTGACAAGTTTCATGTGGAAATTGATTAACCCTTTATCGATAGATGCCTGCATAGTGATGATGCAAATAAATTTAACATTTGACACATGTATAGGTGTTATTTACGACTCCCGTAATGAATTAATAACGGTTAATAATCCTTAGATGAAGGAAAATGCACCAGAAATAACGAATTTGAGACGATTAAAGTTGTCATCCTCATTCTAATTTGTGTGACAGGAAATATTTCTTTATAAAGATTTAATATATAGTAAAATATTTTCATGTTTGTCAGTAAACGATGTTATTCATTTCATTCCTTTTTTAGAGTTCTGTCAAAGTAAACTATTCTGCCAGCTTTGTGTTTCTGTCCGTCCGTCCGTACCGCATGTTATTCTGTCCGCCCTCAGGTCTAAAGAATTACGGAGGCTAGAGGGCAGCAAATTGGCACTTTGATCTTCCACCCTCCAGTCATCAAACATACCAAATTGTAGCCCTTTAGCCTCAGTAGTTTTGATTTTATTTAAGGTTAAATTTATCCATTGATCGTGCATCTGGCAGCGCTTTCCGGAGCCAGGCAACGTACCTTTACTCTAGCCTAGCGCATCTGGTGAGCAACTGGAGAGCTGCTGTTCATAGTACATAGTTCTACACAGAAAACTCTATTGCCTCTTCAGCGCATTTTTTACTCGTTTTCTTCACTCGTCCTACGGCTCTTTCTGAACTAATGTACCTGTATGTATTCGTTCTCTATCAGTCCAGTATCCTTGGTGTGAAACATTATTTACCTTTTACATCCATTGAAAATGTCTTCACATTTTTATCAGACTTGTTATTTATCATCCGAATCTGATACAGTGATCACTGGGCTGCAATGAAGGGAAATGAAACGATCATTCGTCAAGCGCAAACACACAAAGAATCACAAACCTCAAGTCTAAAGAGAGCGGAAACTTGTACAAGAGCTAAAAGCCAAAGGAGATTTGTAGCGAACTTCTCAAAGTTGACTTTGAACCGAAAGTAGTTACTCCCATAACCCACAAAACACCAGAGGGGACCCTTAGGAGCATTATTTCTGAGTATAATGCAGAAATGGCAAATGGGATCCAGCTGATCATATCAATCCCTTCCTGTAGGGCTGATTTGTTACCCCCAAGTGTCCGAGGATCTTTTTTCCCGATGTCCAACTCCTAATCCTTGCACGGTTTCCAAGTCCTGCCATGTATCCAAGACTGTTTTGATCTTGTTTTTATCTTCGTCTCCATTTTGTGTCTGGTTAATGCTCTGGTATCTTCTTTTTTCCGAGTTTAGAAGATTTTTACTCTTGGATAAGTGGTTTACGTGCTCCCCTACCAATTTGGTTGTCCCGAGTTCGATTCCCCGCTCTGCCAACGTGAGATCTGAGGAATTTATTTCTGGTGATTAGAAATTCATTTCTCGATGTAATGTGGTTCGGATCCAACAATAAGCTGTAGGTCCCGTTGCTAGGCAACCAATTGGTTTTCAGCGACGTAAACATATCTACTACTTCATGCCAGCCATAGGAGAGCTGTTAATCAGCTCAGTGGTCTTGTTGAACTGAGATATATTTTTCGTGTGCGTAATGCCATATTTATCAAGTTATTTATATAGGCTGTGTAGTACTTTATCTTTCTTCTGTCGTACCAGTGAATATCAGACATTGTGTGCTTTTTGGAAAATACATCTGGGATCTCACTTGAAGCGTTTCTGTATTTTAAAGGCCTCTTGCTCTCATGAATGATCACTGTACACTGGATTTATTGTATACATTTTATATTGTCCAGATCCTTTATGCAATTACCACTTTGGTCCTGGTATTCCATTTGTGATTTCTATTTTTATTTCGAGTGTTTCTGCAGCGTTGATAAAGACAATTTTCTATTTTAAAAAGATGTTGATATCGTATAACTGTAGAAATAACACTGAACATGTTTATTTTTGTTGTGGATTCATATATTTATTTTTAGGTTACATGTACAACGTTTTCCACAAGACAGGTAATATATACCTATATATAGTAATATGTATATACTATGTATATTATGTATGTAAGGGTACACACACACACACATATATATATATATATATATATATATATATATATATATATATATATATATATATATATATATATATATATATATATATATATATATATATATATATAATATATACAGAGAGAGAGAGAGAGAGAGAATATGATAACTTTAATTTGAACCTGATATCAGACGTACCCATTCTTTCAGCGAGGAGCTGTATACCCCGTCAAATAAGACATTCATGCCCCACTGCTGATATTTACCTTCTTCCCTAACTGAAGATAAATCCCGCAATTTCTGGCCTTTGATGATGCCCAGTTTTTAGCCAGCGGAAAAACCGAATGTTTGCTATAAAGATAAATCTGGTCTAACCATCCCATTCCATCTACCATCTCTACACGAGCAGTGTCCCGAAGGGGTGAGATCACATTACTCAGAATGAGATAATTTGCCAACGAGGCGAAGCGAACGGTCGCAGAAGTCCGAAGAAACATACACGCATTATGGGGGTGGGGGGGGGGGGGGTGGGGGGGGGGGGGGGGGGGGGGGGGCAAGGAGCGAAATGCGCTTCCCTCTCCAAGGCTTATCATTTTTCACGCGGAAATAGGAGCGATAAAGATTAAAAAGAGCAGAAACAGATATCACGAATGACCTCCATACCAATCTGTTTTGTCAATGGGCAGGGGCGAGGCAGGAAGAAGGTGCGTGGGCTATCAACAGAAACATCTGCGCTCCAATAAAATCATTGCATAGACTAGGAAAATGGTTGAGGGTATAAACCTTACTTGTGCAAGCATAGATTAATGTACCTGCATACACACCACACACACACATGCACGTATACATGCATATTTATACAGAGTGCTTACGCCATTCTTTTGATTATTTATTCTTCAAGCGTCTCATTTGTTTATTTTTTCCTGAAACCCATTACATCCCGTGTTATTGTTCCGTCATTGAGCACTGTGTAAATAACGCTCCCTCTCTCTCTCTCTCTCTCTCTCTCTCTCTCTCTCTCTCTCTCTCTCTCGAGGAGGAGGAGGAGGAGGAATTAAAAAAGAATGATACCATTCTGCAAATCCGAGCACAATATGCTCCTTCAGGAAGCCAAGAAAATCCAAGGAATTAGGAAGCGCCCCGAAATGTGAACGAGTAATGGAAGATCTCTAATGGAAGGAGAGAGAGAGAGAGAGAGAGAGAGAGAGAGAGAGAGAGAGAGAGCAGCTCAGCCCCCTAATAATGAATAATTAATGAAGGGTAATGTCAACAATAAAGAGAAAAGGCAAAAGGGTCTTTGTGTGCCCTCTGTCAGGACGAAATTTCAACAGCGCTTTCTCTCTCTCTCTCTCTCTCTCTCTCTCTCTCTCTCTCTCTCTCTCTCTGTCGAGAGAATGAAATATTCAGCCTTACTTCTCGCAAGTCTAAAATACATGCGCTGTCGTCTCGAGTGTCTCCCCTACTTGACCATTGCACATTCTCTCTCTCTCTCTCTCTCTCTCTCTCTCTCTCTCTCTCTCTCTCTCTCTCTGACGGTCACCAAGTCAATCGTAGTCTGAGGTGCGACTCATCACGAATTATGGCTTTATTCCTTCTTTGTCACAGAAGGGGGAAATTGCCCCCCATGGTGGGATGTGGGATTATGTAAAAAAATTTGTGTCATTAGTATGCTTAATAATGTATATTGGAAGCTGCAATGACATCAGTATGATGAAAAGAATGAGAGAGGCATGCTTAGCTTTAATTTTCTATCGGGTATTACGATTTATTCTTATAGCAGAGAACGGCAATCTAAATGGTGTAGTGATTTTATTGATGATGTTAGGGAAAGGTCTTTATGAGAACCACCTTTGTTATCACTGGTTTTTGGTCTGGTTAAACTATTTGATAATTATAATAACAGTAATCTTACTATAATGGGGCTAATGTCTGTCCGTCCGTCTGTCATTCAATCACTGCCAAACGGCTGTTCCGATGGGTTATGGTGGGGACTCCTTCAATGGTTTGTAATGGGGTTTCATCCTACCTCTCTTCCCCCCCCCCCCCCTCTCCGAAGGGGGTGGGGGTGAGAAGGGATTCCCTGAAGCGGAGCTTGTACTGCCCGTGAAACGAGTCTGGTTATGCCCGTAGACTTAGTTACTTTTACGAATTTTCAATCATAATTTCTGTATACATATGTTTGCCAGTATCAATAAAAGTATCAGTGATTTGAGGATTGCCTGTTAGAAGTCCAACCTACGTCATCCTCATATTTATATAAAAAAAAGAAAACAGTATCAGGTAAAGATTGATGGATTTATTTCTCTAAAATTCTTGAGTCTTGAAGTATCTCACATTTTTAAATTGCACTTCAGTCTGCTCATGTTAAGCCTTTTTAACTTAGTATCAGTTGCTTTATAATGTGACTTTTGAAGATGAGATAAACTAAAACGTAATTCAAAGAAGTACTTCTCCTGCAATCCGGTTCTTTGGTCTCAGATAGGAAGGCACGGGAAGGAATGTTCAGGAATTGACAAGAATTTCACCCACCATAAGAGCTCTTGATTTTTGCCAGTCAATTGCCTTTCCACCAAACACCCTTCTTGTTGCGTCTCTGACAAATTGCTCATTTATTTTCTACAAATGTATATATGCCACAACCAATTTGTCCATTATTTTGAATGCATTTAATAACGAGATTCTAAAATCTCGTTCTTCTATTTTAAAAGGTAGCGATGGATCGCGCCCCTAAGGCAACTGGTAATAAACACCTGCCTTCTCTCTCTCTCTCTCTCTCTCTCTCTCTCTCTCCACGGCACACCTCCCCCCTCCATTATCTAAGGTCATCAAATCAGACACGGAACTTACAAAAATATGCATTTATTTAAAAGCAAAGTATTAGCTAAATTAACCCAGGTTCTTAACAGAATGATTAAATGAAATGTTAAACTCAAAGTCCAAATCACTCAGATAACCCTCGGTAATTAATCAAGCAACTAACATTAGTTTAGCCATAACATTAGGCATAGTCAATATAGTCAGTACACCAATTAAGTCACCATATTCAATACCCCTTGTCTCAGATCAGTTCCCCTTTCTCAGATCAATTCGCCTTGTCTCCAGAATCGCCTGTTAGAAGACAGGAGAACACTTCGAGAAGCATAAGATTAAAATCAAAGATCATATGAAATAAAATATCTCTGAAATAAATATTCAAACACAATCCAGCCACATCTTTTGGCCAAAATAAAATATGCTTACCCATTCAACACAGTATGCACAAACACTTCTCTATAAACACTTTTGCAGAAGCCATCTTGGCTTCTGCCTCTCTTGCACAGATCTATCCATCATGGTAATGCTACATCTCATTATCTAGGAAAAGGCTCGCATGTACACACGAACTCACACATATTGTCCACACCCAAGAACTGCCCAGAACCAGTTACATAAGTCACCTCTGCGATCGCCTATAGCGACAGAACAGGCACAGATCTGTTAAGACAGCAATTTTAATATCACACCACCCCAATGAAGATACATTAGCATTACTGAGCTTGTCACCTAGAACACTCTGTCTCTAGGGAAGTGAAATGATGACTTCTCCACATTCTAAGAAACTCATAGCACATCACATTACAATGGCATATTGAAATATTATCTTAGCAAATCCATCTTTTATGTAACACATTTTATTCTACACGATTTATGTTTTATAACTCATTGGACAAGTCGATTACGTGCTCGACTATCGATCTCAGGGTCCGCGTTCGATTCCCCGCTCTGCCAACGCGAAATCAGAGTAATTTATTCTTGATGATGGAAATTAATTTTTTGATGTGGTTTGGATCCCACGTGAAGCTGTAGGTCCCATTGCTGAGTAAGTAATTGGTTAGCCATGCAAAATTATGTAATCCTTCGGGCCATCCCCAGGAGAGCAGTGGTGTGGCTAAACTACGATATACTTAACTTTTTTAAGGTCATGTCAAACACCAATTATCTATCACTACATCATATTTTAACGGAATGCCAGAAATATCAGCGCCCAAGAAACTTATATTTCGGAAACAAGACACAAAAGACATTTTAGCTGAGAATGACAAATTTTCAATTGAAACAATTCTAAAATTTTGTTTACAACACTGCAACATCTTAAATAGATTATATTTTATGGTAAATACAATTTTTTATGCAAAGAAGGGGTCATCCAACCTCCAGCTTACTCGGGGCGGGCACTAAAATCTACTGTCACAATAAAGCGTTGTTTCACAAACGAAAATTCAAATACGCTATATTTTATTAGAAATAATTTTTCTGTACCGCTTAACATCCACATTATTTTTTTTTTCACATTTTCATTCTAAGAAATAAATCATAAATACCCTATTCTAAAATTCCTGTATCCAAAGGGCTCTCTTACCACCAGCCCCTCTCTAGCACACAACAACAACAACATAGTTTGTAGGCTTACTCCCCAAGTAAGCGAAAACACTAACTAATCCTTTGTATCAGGCCCAGAAGAGTTCTTTCAACTGTTCTGATAAATCTACTCTTTAAATAAAATAAATAAATAAAAAGAATATGACATTAATATATATACGCGAGTATTCAGAGAGCGATGAAAAATTGATATTGGTTCTTTAATCAGAAATTCTATTTCAAACCGGAAAGTCAAACAATTAACAACTGCATCGATGGTGGTGGTAGTGTGATGATGATGATGATAGTGATGTCAGAGGCGCGTCCAATTACGGACGCTGTTATAATCACAATCATTAATTTTACCGTTGTAATCATTATCACTCATACATTATAATTACGATTCGAGGCAAATGGCTTCTTCATTCTGATCACACACATTAATTACACACGCGCGCATTTATACTATATATATATATATATATATATTATAGAGCATATATATATATATATATATAGATATATATATTATATGTAAAATACATAGATAATATCTAGATAATATATAATATACATATATAATATATATAGATATATATATATATATATATATATATATATATATTATATATATGCGTGTGTGAATGTATATATAATACACATACACACTACACACATATTTATGTATATATATATATATATATATATATATATATATATATATTATATTTATTATATTTTAGTTCCTGGATCATTTCAGGAACGAACCCCAGTCTCACATTGGTAGGCCTTTTATTGTACCTCCTTGCATATTGTCTTCTTCCATCTGACTTTCGTCAGCCCTGACCTAACAATTGTTTCTTTGTGCAAATTTTAGGTTTATATATACCTCCGGTTACGCCTTTAAAACCTTCTTGATGTCAATTTCCCTTTCAGCGCTGAATGACCTGAGAGGTCTCATAGCTTGTGGCCTTTGCCCTAAATTCTATGTTCTATGCCATTCTATCTTCTGGAGATGTCGCTTTATTTTACGTTGGTTTATTTCCCGGATCCCGGATACACACGCATACACACACACACACACACACACTCCCAAGACGCACCACGCTCGAGATGTTTATGAAAAGACTTGGCCACTGAGGAGACGCTAGGATGAAAATCTACTTCAGCACCCAAATATATCAAGGAGGGTAAGTGTCTCCCTGTTGGGAGGAACCTCCATTTTGACTCTGACGGACTTTTCTCCTGAGAGAGAGAGAGAGAGAGAGAGAGAGGCAAAACCAGAAAACGGGAGGGCACACAAAGATGGGGAAGAGGAAAAGAACAATTGAACTTTCAAAAAGGTTGGAGAGAGAGAGAGAGAGAGAGAGAGAGAGAGAGAGATGGTACCGGAAGGAATCAAAATTATAAAAACACTGGAGAGAGAGAGAGAGACAGAGACAGAGACAGAGAGATGGAGGGTAGAAAAGAATTAAAATCCTAAAACCGCCGGAGAGAGAGAGAGAGAGAGAGGAGAGAGAGAGAGAGAGAGAAATCCAATCTGAAAAGGCTGGAAAAAAGAAAATGGGAAGGCATCCCTGTGGGGCCGGAGGAACGGGGAACTAAACGAGCATGCATTAAGAGGGGAAACTGTCATATATTGCTTGACCCTTAGGGCATTCCTACTCCTCCTCCTCCTCCTAGTCCGCCCTCTAGTATAACAATTTCTTTTGCAATTTTTACCTCTCTCTCTCTCTCTCTCTCTCTCTCTCTCTCTCGTTCAGACGTGCACACATACACAGAGGTAGAGTCCATAGCATCACATACGCAGACACACAAACATGTGTTTATATATATGTGTGTGCGTGCGTGCGTGTGTGTGTGTTTGTATATATGCATATATATCAGTGTGAGAGAGATGAGGTTTTGGAAACCAATCAACTCCCAAAGATTTCTTTATTTCCGACGTTTCGTTATAATTTCTTTATTACATCATCAGGAATTTGTTGAATTATGAATTACCCAAAAAATTACTGTAAAAACCTGCAAAAATCATTACAATACAGCTCAAAATCACAACAACCAAAGCTTGCTAACCAACCTTAGGTGGAGAGAGCCAAAGTCATAATGCTTATAGAGTGAGTTCAGTCAGGAAAAGTTGAGTAGAGGAGGTTTTGGTAATTAACTGACAGTAAAGACTAGTTGTTTGATAAACAGCTACCCAAGTATAGGGTATTCGTGAGGATTTGCTGTTTGGCCTTATATGGTGAAATAATTTATTTTCAGCATGACTTTTCAATTTTTGGAATAAACTCTGATATTGGAATAGTTGGAATGTTTCATATTGGAGAGCCTGAAGCCTGTATGAAAGCTTAATCCCCGATGGGAGTCGATTCTGACTCACAGTTCCTGGATCAGACCTAAGGTTGGTTAGAGGTTTTTTGTTATGTTGTGTTTTTGAACTCATTTGTATTTGGTGTTTTTTATATTTTTGTGATTTTTAAAGTTTTTACAGTAACGTTTTTAGTAATTTATTCAAGATTCAACAGATCCTTGATCATGCAATAAAGACATTATCACGAAACGTCGGAAGTAAAGAAAATCCTTCGAGTTAATTGGTTTCCCTGGTCCACCCTCATTTTCCTGTTAGTTGTTGTTTGGAATGAGGTAACCAGTCCCACGCACTTCTCTGCCCTGGTTACATCCACCACAGTCTACTAACAACCAGGTTAACAGACATGCCCAAAAGATGACAGCACACTTTGGAATCCTTCTGTCGAGATAATCAGGCTGAAGAATAGATTAATATCACACTTATTACATCCAGATCCAATTGACAAAAGGAAATCTCGAACGTAAGCATACTTGCAGAAATAAAAAAAAAAAATATTCAAGAATTCACTTAGCTTATTTCTTAGTTTTCTAATGGGGATAATTTTAACTCCCATTCCATTCAGCCACTGTATTTATTTTGAGAAACTCTGTCAGTCCTCACAAGGAGATGGAATGGATGGCGAATGAGGGGTATCAGATTATTCGTTTGATAAAGGAATATGAATCTCGCTAACACGTTTGATATATTTCTGTTGTTCATCAGCACAGTAATACCCAGAACACGTATGGGACAGGGCAAAGTAGTAGAGCATCAAGTGGTAGCATCCTCTCCCCAAAACTGCTCGTTGAAAAGTTAAGGATAAACAGGGAACTCCCTGTTATATATATATCATATATATATATATTATATATATATATATATATATATATATATATATATATATATATTGAGCGTGTGCATAAATACATCAACACGCTATATATATATATATATATATATATAATAATATATATATTATATATATATATATAATATTATATATATATATGTGTGTGTGTATATATATAAAGGCCCGAACATACAGAGACAGCATCTCTTTTGATTAACGTCAGTTCAATGATAAGTTGTGTCAGAGGCGGGCAATAGCGTCAGCAATCCGTATGTGAGTTGTGTGACATTACTGAAGGTAATCTGCAGGAGGTCTAAATCTCATATGAGGAAACTATCACACCTGTATGTTACCTGTGCAGATGGAAATGACATTTCCATTTTCCCTGACATTTATGTACGGCGTTTCCGGCTAAATCATATTCTGTACAGAGGCGAATATGAAAAGGAAAGTCCGACTCGCGACTTATGATGAAAAATGGGAGATATTTGCCTTTTCACCCCCGCCCCCCAACCGTCATAAAAGTGGAATTCAGGTGTGTGTTTGGGTTCTTTTCCGCTTCTCTTTTCTTTAGTTTTATTTCGCGCCAATGCCCTGGCTGCTGCTGCTGCTGCTGCTACCCCTTTTTCATTTTCCTGAAAGGTTAACTGTTAATGATTTTAATATTTCGGTTGTTCGGGACATTTGCGAACCGTTTGCGCCAATTGCGTCGCTTGAAAACCTTTTAGAAAGACGACCGAATCTCCCCTTGACGAGTTTATTAGCGCTTCATCCGGTATTTATGCTGCTTCTCTCTCTCTCTCTCTCTCTCTCTCTCTCTCTCTCTCTCTCTCTCTCTCTCTCTCTCTCTCTCTCTCGATCTGTCACACCTGTTACCTGCTGTTTCAAGGCTTGGAGTTCGTAAAATGGCATCTCCAGTAGATGTTTGATCGAAGTCCTCAGAGTCCCGAAAATTGTTGTGTCTTTGTATCACAGGATTTATTATTTTAGTCTTTAATACTCGCATCTTTCGACTTTTCCCCCATTTATGCTCAGGCTAGTAATCGGCATCACGTTACTCGTCCCATTTAACGTTTAATGCATTTTTTCACGTATTTATAGATTTATTAATTAGTTTTTTCTCTTTTTTGATAAGTGGGGTCTATTCTCTCTGTATTTCCCTTTACCTCGTCTTACTTCTTCCCGTTTTCTTGTTTCCTTTTGACTTTATCTTTTTCTTGTTGCCTCCCGAGTTATTTTTGCATTTGTTTAAAGTTCCCCCCCCCCACCCCCCCCCCCCCCCCACTTCCTTTCAAAGGTATACTAAGGGGATCCAGGCCAGCCCTGTGAGAGTCAAGTTTGACTCATTGGACTGCTAAAACTCCTTTCTTTAATAATAAAACTAAGGGGATCCAGAGCTATTTGATGCTGGCCGCCTTTCAAGATACAACTCAATGTTCGGGGCTGGCTGTTCAACTGACATTTCCCTTTCCAAATAAACTAAAATAATGCGGAACATCTCATTTTCCTCATCGTTAGGATTCTCACTACCTGACATCAGTAGGTTTTATTTTTATGTAGCGTAGAGCACAAGAACTTCATGTCTGCTATAGAACCATCTTTGTCTTAATATACGAGGTGTCAGTGGACTTGACCATTAAATGATGGCATACTCGCCTTTTGAAAAGAAGCTTAAAGCATCTCTGTATATAAAAACAGAGTTTGTATACATATTTCTCTTCGCACACTGACGATTGTCCTGGGTAATATGCGCCTCGTGTAGACCAACAGTACCCAACCCAGGGACTCTATCTTTTGAATGGTATAGTGTTCCAGTGGTCTGGGCTTTCCATTTCAATCCCTTTAAATGTATCTCACCATTTTATAGCATGGGCTTTCTAGTGCAGGAAATAATGAAGAGAACTGAGAACTTCACATTCTGAAAATGCTAGGCATTTAATTGTAAGCAGTCTGCTTGACTCTTGCGTTTGTGGGTTTTGCATGAGGATGAGGTAGTATTATTGTTAAGGCTAAGTAGTTGAAGTGAGACCATATTTAAAATAAGACCCAGCTCACATATTTGATGGAAAAACTCTGATTTCATTATAACAAGATTGAAAAACAAGAAGCATCTGAAGGTCCATCCCAGATATTAAAAAAGAATCATAAAAGGACCTAGAGTCTGCTTATAACCAATGAAATGGTGAAATTCGCATTATTTGTGGAGGACAGTTTTTTATTTAAAATAATCATACCTCTTCATGAGGATAAAAGAATGAAATCATTCACTTGATAGTAGAATTGACATCTACTTTCATCCAGCAACTAACGTTACACGTGTTTGTTTTCTCATCATTTTCCTCATATCTGAAGTTTTCATGCGAAATTTTCCTTCGTGTGACATGCTTAAGCCTATAATCAATCTCGAATCCCCTATTTTTATCTCAGTTTCTTTTTTTATTGTTATTAACATTTTTTCAATTCATTCCTTATCCACTTTCCTTTGTGCCATACATCCACCATATCATCCACTGTATCTATCATTCGCAGTTTTAAATGAGATGGGACAAATATTTACATATCAACACTTGATATCACATCCTCTGTTTGACAACGATGGGCTTCTCCTATTTTGAAAATAGCTCCACAGGACCATTGGTTTAAACTCTGGTTTTCCGGTCACACTCAAGGGATTGGGTCCCATTCTCCAAGCCATGTTACTTCTGTTGCTCTTTGTCATGCAACGCTTTTGTCAGTACTGAGGTTTGTCTGTTTGTATGGTGTTTTTACGTTGCTGGAACCAGTGGTTATTCAGCAACGGGACAACGGCTTTACGTGACTTCCGAACCACGTCGAGAGTGAACTTCTATCACCAGAAATACACATCTCTCACTCCTCAATGGAATGGCCGAGAATCGAACCCGCGACCACCGAGGGAGGCGCTCTTTGTCATTATGAAAGAACATCCTTCCTTTAAAGAGTTTTTGTAACACCCACCGATCGTCCACCGCACACATTAACTCTCTGATGTTTCCAGGCGCTTGTTGCTCGATCTAGTTTCTCTTTCCTTAACCTGTAGAGTTTAGAAATGTTTGCTACCTCTCGGATTCTTGCAGAACTTTATCCCTCCAGAGTCTCAACTACGGACCAAATCTTTTTTTTTTTCCAGTGATCGCTAAGTATAGCCCAAATGTTTCTGTCCTCATGCTTAAGTAGTACTGACTCTGTGTGTGTGTGTGTGTGTGTGTGTGTGTCTGTGCATGTATGAGAGAGAGAAGAGAGAGAGTCCATTATTTCTCTCATGTGCTCCTTTTAGTTTTCTGTAAAAGAGAACTGTTGAGATGGCTATTTATCTGTCCGCCATCAGATCTTAAATAAAACTACCGAGGCTAGAGGGCTGTAAATTGGTCTATGGACCATCCACTCTCCAATCATCAAACATACCAAATTGCAGCCCTCTAACCTCAGTGGCTTTTACGTTATTTAAGGTTGAAGTCGCCAGTAATTTACACTGTACAGAAAGCTTGACTGTGGCTAAGAAGCTACGGCGCATTTTTTACCTGTTGATTTCTGTGTACAGTTTCTTTTAGATGACATCTCAGAACAGTAACGATAAGAACAAAGAGAGTTCTGTCCATGTAGAGCTCTGATGTAGCCGAAATTAATCTCACAGACAACTCGCCGATCACAAAAGCTCAAAGCACAACTCAAAAGCGAAATCTCTCTCTGGTGAACGATAATCCTAATCGGGTAATCAAAAGTTAATCGCCGTTATTAATGATCCAGCTGCGTGGGAATCGGCTACAAAGGATTTCCACTCACAACTGCACTCAATAAATAAAATGAATGAGTAAATAAATGAATATCGTATCTCTTAATAATTCAGCATATATTAACGACGTATTTCTTGGCGAATATATTCAAAGCAGCATCCGTTTGGGCACGTGGCCAATGGAACGGGCAACCTGATGCTCTTATTGTCTACCCCAAAGCTGATAGCAATAAGGAAAGAATTGTCATTGGGAACACAAAAAACGAATTAAAAAATGTGACGAATTTTCTTCGGCGTGATAAATTTGTCTGTACGGCGTATAATGCTGTCTAAAACACTCAGCCACAGCCTGGTGGTGGCGCCTGTGTTGTTGGCCCATATAGCAGTGCCAGACGCATGATCATGGGTAACTTTAACCTTAAATAAATAAAAAACTGTTCAGGCTAGAGGGCTGCAATTTGGTATGTTTGATGATTGGAGCGTGGATGATCAACCTATGAATTCGCAGCCGTCTAGCCTTAGTAGTTTTTAAGATGGAAGGGCGGACGGACAAAAAAATAGTCATCTCAATAGGTGAAAACACACACACACACAAGAAGCGATTTACGATTCATGGCAAATGGGAATGAATTACTAAGTTATTACGAGACAATTTATGATAACTGCGTCACCTGCACATGGTCTGGGGTTGATTCCCAGACGATGTAGAGCGCTATGACACGCTCTGCTAATTGTATTTGTAATTCGGGGACCTAAGAACTGATTAATTTATAGGGTGCTCTGTCGATTGGGGTGAGTCGCAACGCCGTTGGAAGACAAGAAACACAGCTTATATATGTGTGTGTATATATATATTATATATATATATATATAATATATATATATATATATGTATGTATAACTAAATCACGAAAGTTTGGAACGTGAAAAATGCATAAATAAAGGTAAATTCCAAGAAGGAAAGCGGCGTCCTTTATTTTTATATGTGTATATATATGTGTGTATAATTGTAATTAATATATATAATTTATAATATAGTATATATATATAATATATATATATATATATATATAATATATATATATATATATATATATATATAATATATATATATATATATATCAGTAGAAGGATCCACAGTAATATCATTGTTTATCCAGACGAAATATATCTGTGGAAATATATTTCGCCTAGATAAACAAGAATATTACTGTGGATCCTTCTACTGATTTCTTAAAAGTACGACACGGTATTTTTATATTGCACACACACACACACACACACACACACACACACACACACACACCACACACACATATATATATATATATATATATATATATATATATATATATATATATGTGTGTGCTTGTGCTTGTGCTGTCAGTAGGTGGTATCAGCAGAGGAGCCATGCCCCTCAGGATGGTTTGAGGACTATTTAATGATTTTTGATGGATATGTGAATATTGAATACAGGAAAGATGAGCAGCCTTGAAAAACATCATTTGGATTCATGTAACCTTTACTGAAGTAGACGCTATGGTCGACCTTACACTCCACTGTTAGGATGAGAGGAGTGCCCAGAACCTCATGAAGAATAGCCCTGTGCTGTCAGCAGTGACCTTGTGGAGACCTGAGTAGTCTACCAAATACTTTAGGATGCGAGTGTAGACACAGGCATGGAGAACTACTTACTGATTTATTGTCACAGAATTCTGACAAGACTTTGGTTTCCGTGGGCTGAAAAGCATTATAGGACAATATAACCAGGGCATAATTTCATGATCAGTTATGCTTTCGTCCAACATGAGAATAGTTTTCTCATAGTTTTCTGGGGACAACCCAACGTTCTGCGGGGGGTCGTGTTTTGTTGTTTTGGAGGTTCTGCTGGGTGGCCTTACACCACCATTCCTACATCAGTAAGAACACCACTTGCCTCTCCAAGAGGATTTCCGTCCATCTGAATGAATTGGCATTATGTCAAACGGCAATAGGAAACATGGCATGACCCCCTGATGTCAACAGGATGTGAAGATCACCACAATCCTTAATGACAACACGAACCACCGCTGCCCTCATTCTTCTGACCACCATCAGGAGAATGAAGTAAGCTCAGGAAGGTGAAGCTGGTGCCAGTCAATCGGCACCTCCGTCGCTCAGCCAGACTCACAGCCATTAGGAGAGTTCTCAGGATTATCCAGTAAAAATAATCACCTCTCTTTTTAAACCCGTCCTCTGGTACAACTATAATATTTGCCCCTTGTCAATGGTAGCGAGGACTGCCGAAACGTCTGAATAATGAGTGAAGTTTGGCCAGTTGCTTTATAATTTCGCTGCTGAAGTGATGTAAATCGAGTCGGGAAGGCGCAGAATATCCAACGGCATACAGACTGCCATTGCATTCAGTGAAGTATGTCTCAAAGAAGGCGTCCTGAAAGGATAATGATGATTATCTATTATTATTATTATTATTATTATTATTATTATTGCCATAACTTTTGGAATACTACTTGTTTTCGCTCTCATGTTTTTCAAAGACAATTAAAACTCCACAAACTTTTTCTCTGGATACATGACATTTCTGTCTTGAGAGAGAGAGAAAAAAAAAAATCTGCATTATGGCCGAAGCCTTGCCAAAACTTTAACGCCATTTCAAGACAAGTTTTATCTCAGCGAAAATAATGTTTGGCAGCTCGACAAGTCTCCTTCCAATTGTATCCGAGTGAAAAATCCAAGAATTTTATTTATTTTATTTTTTACTTTCATAAAGACCGAGGGAGGCAGTGGCTACCCTTACCGCCACGATCTGCACTTTTCTCTCTGCTTCTAATTTTCCATTACCAAAGAAAACAATCTGCCAAGATAAACAAATAAATAGATGTTTTTCTGAAAGCATTATTTGAGGAATCTTAATTATTTGTTTGAGTAGCCATAATTGTTGGTTGACCTTTAGTGTCGTGACGCTCATCCAAGGAACTAATTATGTCTCATTATCGTCTCCTTTGAACTGTGGAACCCGGGATCTACTCTGGGAAATGTATTGCTCCGCCCGCTCGTTTAAATAAATGATTATAATAATAATAATGATAATAATCAATTTTATTTCTGCTCAATGCCATATACATGGAATATATGACAAGGTAGAAACAATAACATACACAATCCTTACGGTGTTTTCCCCAACCTAGAGGAAATTGTTTTTCTGAATGATGTTCAAGTTTTGGTGAGATATGCGATTTTCTACTTGATTTTTGTTCATTTCTTCCAGGATAATTTGTTGAACCTGCAAGAGAGAAGATATGAATGCGGACGCCTGATTAATATCACAGTGGACAAAAAGATAATAAGTTTTCATTCCAGTTTTCCAATGATACTGAGTTTATATTCAGGTAAATAGAACTAAAAGGTTTATCAGAAAATCGTTACTTAAGTGAAAAGTTAAGTATATCTTAGTTGGACCAGACCACAGTTCTCCTAGGGCTGGCCCGAAGGATTAGATATTTTTACGTGGCTAGGAACCAATTGGTAACTTAGCAACAGGACCTGCAGGTTATCGTGGGATCCAAACCACATTATATGGAGAAATGAATGTCTAATCACCAGAAATAAATTCCTTTGATTCTACATTGGCAGAGTGGGGAAGCGAACTCGGACTACCAAATCGGCAGGTGAGCACGTAACCCACCCGTCCAACGAGGAACTAGAGTGAAGTATCTAGTTTTGTAGGCACGACTGCAATGTCCCTCAGGGAAGGAATTAAGCCTAGCAAATGTGATGAAATTGAAGTATATTTGTTCCCCATCGGTTGATTCTTTCCTTAGAAAATTAGATTGAACATTTCAAAGTTAGAAAATTGAAAAAGAAACCCACAAAATCACTTTGTAACTTGTTTACTTCTAAGTATTTACATTTAGTTTTACTCCACACTCGAGTACTTTCAGGCCCTTCTGTGGCCCATTCTCAAGAGATGTTTGGGATGTTAGCCTGGGTCAAGGCCCAGCAGTCTTCTGGAATTTCTTCTCGTTGAGCTGTCATTTATGTGATGGCTGTTCTGGTTTCCTTGAGGGTTGCCAATCCCCTCTTGTCGCTCTGATATCCTGAGCTGATGGTCAATGGGATTAATCCTTGAGTGATTTATTATAAAAGTCTTCGGTACATTTACAGTGTCCTTTGGTGGCGATCTAGTTTTTTTCCTAATTTTTCGGAGGTTGCGTCCCGTCCTCCTTTTTAGTTTTCTTGAAAAAAAAAAAAAATGTAGATGGCTTTGTTTGTCCGTCCGTTCCCAGATGTTAAAAACCACGGAAGGCTAGAGGGCTGCAAATTGGTATGTTGATCATCCACCCTCCATCCATCAAACATACCAAATTGCAGCCCTCTAGCCTCAGTAGATTTTATTTTATTTAAGGTTTAGGTTAGCCGAAATCGTGCGTCTGACACCGCAATAACACAGGCCACCACGGCCGGTTGAGTGTTTCATGGGCCATTGCAGTTTTTCCTCTGCCTTTTCTTCTACCTTCTGACACAGTTGCCAACCATCACAGTCAAGCATTAACCTCACTTTCCCACCGTGCTTGGATTCGATACTCGCTGTAGGACGAGTGTCGTGGTTTCTGTCCCTTTTGAATCTAGAAAATACTCACAGACGGACGCAGTGAGACGACAGGATGCACAAACACGTAAACCAGAAGAGTCAGCGATCTCCTCATCTAGAGATGAATGATGAAGGCCATTATCAGTAGTAAGATCGAAGGGAGACGTATGAAAGCGCGTCCTCCTCAACGATAAAATTCCCGATAAAGCGATCCGGCGAAGAAGAAGGAGAAGGAAACCTTCTTCTCTCATCGTCTGGAGAGGAACCTGGACAAAGAGTCAAAATACGGATGAAATCAATCAAGCTCATATCCTCCTTTTATAAATCGCCCGAATGCCTTATCCTGTATCCCATATCCTCTATCCTGAGTCCGCTTCCTTATTGAGCTCGTCCGCCCTCCCGAAATGACTTCCCCCGTTACGCCCAGACTCGTAGATTATTCAATTCGTTCGTTCGTTTCGCATTTCTTATTCACACACACACATATATATATATATACTATATAATAATATATATATATATATATTATATATATATATATATATATATATATATATATATATATCCTCGGCGGCCGTGTCTCCGGGCTCTCGTATGTCAACATCTGTCTTGAAGACCTGCTGGTGTTGACGACTGTACGTAGTAGGTAGGAGCCTATACCCCTGAGTATGTGGAATGAAAAAGGTTGTTGATCCAATATTTCTCCCTTTATATCAGTAGGTTTTATAACATCCACATGTGCACTAGTAAGCTGTACGTGTGTGTGTACGTGAGCGTGTGTGTACGAGAGCATTCGTACACGCGTGCCCTCCCTCGCAGAGGCTGAGCCAAGGAAATTGAATTCGGACTAGGAACAACTCGTGGCTTTATCCGTCTAATGAGAGCCTTTCAGAAGACTCCCAATGACGAAAATGAAGTTTAGGGTTCTCTAAAGGAATTCCCCCAAAAGCTCCAGGGAGAAGTTTCTCTCTCTCTCTCTCTCTCTCTCTCTCTCTCTCTCTCTCTCGGGTTTTGCGAGTGAGGGAGGGAGAAGGAGAGGGAGAGGAGAAAGAAGGAAATTTCCATGCCGTCGTGTGTGACCTCTCCGTGTCCTAGATAATCCTTTTTCGGCGCATTTTTCAGCTCTTATTCTCTCTTCCCCTTATAACAATATCGGGCGAATGGATAAACCATTGGGGTGCAAGGCGACGGTACAAAGAAAGTCGACATTTAACGCAGGGGATAAATTCTCTCTCTCTCTCTCTCTCTCTCTCTGTTTCTTCTTTTTCTTTTTTTTCTTTTTTTTCCTTTTTTTACCCTCCTTACTTTCCCCTTTTTTTTTTTTTCCCTCCTTCCCTTCCATCCTTTTTTTTGCTTTTTCCATTTCTTTTTTTTTTCTTTTTTTTCCCCCCCTCCCTCCCTTCCTCTTTTCCTTTCCCTTTTCTTTTTCTTTCTCTCTTTCTTGAGTTGGTCACCAACAACAACAACAACAACTTTATTTCTTCCGCCGCCAGAGATTTTTTCCTTGACATCATGACGCCAGCGAGTGACTGACCAATGGGAAGGCGAGAATTCCCCGGTAGCGCCAATCGGAATGGTCGTACTGTCGTTAATAAGGTTCTATTTTGCAACGGAGTGAAAGGGGCCAGCAACTGAGAGTGAGACCACTGATGAAGACGACCCTTCAGAACCAAAAAAAAAAAAGGCTTCCATGACGTTGATCTTCAGGAGCAGAAGTCAGCTCCTAGTCCTCTCCCAGGTTCATCTCCTCGTCGTTCGCCGGGACAATTATGGCCGCAGATTGTTTTGGAATTCAGATGAAACAATCTGGAAGAAAACTTTGCTTTGTGGAATAGCCGGCAAACACACTCCGGGTCCGGGGGAAGGGCGGGTGTATAAGGGACGCGGGGCGGGGGCGGGGACCTTCGGGGACAGTGAAATAACATTCACTGAGAAACACACACAGTCAGCAAGTCCCAGATGGAGTTGCCAAAGGCCTTCGACTGGTGCTTCTTCTTCTTCTTCTTCTCTTTTTCGTGACGTTTTTCCCCTGGATTCGTGGCTGGGAAAGAATGCGTCTCTTGGCTTCGTTTAAGTAGTCAATATTGAGAACTGCTTCTTCCATCAATTATTCTACATTTCCCTTACACTTTCCGATTTTTCATGGTACGTTGATTATATCATTATCATCATGAACTGTAATGCTTTTCTGAGCGTTCCTCCTTGGTGATGTGATCCTTCCCACCAAGTTCTGGCCATGGACCTAAAATATTTATGCTAACACTAATTAAAAAACAGTAACATGCAGTATTATATATATATATATATATATATATATATATATATATATATATATATATATATATATATATATATATATGTATGTATGTATATATGCTACCGTCTGAAAAAGACATTACACCATCTGTGGTACCTGGTCAAAATAGCTTCGTCTGTGAAAAACATAGATGAAATGTACGTCGTCATTAATGTTATAGTGCCTCAACTTTGGACGACTTGGATGCGAATAAGAACCGGTAAATAAAGATAGCAAGGACGATAATGTCTGCCTCAGTTTCCCTGAGGGATTCCACTGTCGGGTATTATATTACTAATACGTCGTCATGGTTGGAAGTTCCATTTGCAGTTTCTTGCTTCTGGCCCTCGGGTATATAAATACATTTGCATACACATGTATGGATATATATATATATACATATATATATATATATATATATATATATATATATATATATATATATATATAGATATTTTCTTTCTCTGCATCTTTTCCCACTTCTGTTCTGGGTCGATTACACACATATATATGTATGTATGATATATGTATATATATATATATATATATATTATATATATAATATATATATATATATATATATATATATATATATATGTGTGTGTGTGTGTGTGTGTGTGTGTGTTTGTGTGTCAGAAAGAAAAAAAAAAAAAAAAAAAAAAAAAAAAGTAAGTTGTTTTATTTTGCAAACAGCCTTTAAATCTTTTAAGTGTCTGCAGTAATAATTCAAGTAATGTATTTTGCTTTATATAATTTGTTCAAATATATATATATATTATATATATATATATATATAATATATATATATATATATATATATATATATATATATATATATAAATATATACTCATATATACTTATATATGCATATATAATGTTTGTAGGTGTGTTTGCCCATAGGCGTAGTGGTCATGGAACACTTTTAAAAATGGCTGAGTTATTGCAAGAGATGGTCAGGCTACTAACATTAGAAATGAGGCCATTTTAGGGAAGGGCCGAGACGACAAGTCCGCATTCAGGAACACTACTAAAAGTCCAAAGTAACCTTGATTATATTTAGTCTACGATGAATAAGGATAACCCTGGCCTGTACAAGAGCAGGTCTGATTATATAGTTCGTAACTCCTGAGAATATTGGTCTCTCTCTCTCTCTCTCTCTCTCTCTCTCTCTCTCATCTCTCTCTCTCTCTCTCTCTCACCCCTGCTTGTTAAGAGTAGGGTAGGAAATAACCGTGCAAATTGATTTAAAAACATGGTTTTTGTAAACAGACATGCTATCCATTAAGGTTTAATGAACCACAAAACGTCGAAATTGCTGGTATAAAAAATCATATTATATATATATTATATATATATATATATATATATATATATATATATATATATATTATATATATATATATATAAAGACGAAATCTATGAAGGAAAGTGAAACAATGGAGTACCACTGCGAGTAAAGGACGAGAAGTCGAAAGGCCTCGCAGCGGTACTCCAGTGTTTCATTTTCCATCTTGGATTTGTCTTTACTTATATATTCATCACGTTCCAGATTTTCGTAATTCAGTTATGCATATATATATATATATATATATATATATATATATATATATATATATATATGTAAAACTTGAAATAAGCTCTACTGGGATATCTCCAAGAAAGCGAACATCAATATTAATGAGAGCATTAATAAAAGGCTTCCTCTTCCGTGGCAACAACCGAGGAGAAAAGATCGCATGGAACGGCGCCTGATGACGTCACTCCTCATGCCTCTTGCCCTCTGCCCAGAGCTTCCAAAATGTCAGAAGGCTATGAATGACGATGTTGCCAGGAACTATCTTCTGTAAGATTTTGTACATAACAAGGTGGAGTGAGGCTGATGACTGAGTCTGTGTGGTTATTTCTATATGATAGCAGATCCTCAATAGATTGGCTTTTTTCTTAGTTAGAAGAAAAGTATACCGAAGTTTAACCTGACCACTGAGCTGATGAACAGCTCTCCTATTGCTGGCCCGAAGGATTAGATTTTCTTACGTGGCGAGGAACCAATTGGTTACTCAGCAACGGGACCCACAGATTAATGTGGGATCCAGACCACATTATATCGGGAAATGAATTTCTAAACACCAAAAATAAATTCCTCTGGTACTGCAGTGGCAGCAGCGGGGAGCGAACTCGGGCTACCAAATTGGTAGGCGGGTACACAACCTACTCATCCAATGAGGAACGTTTTCTTCCTGGTGCCATACGCTCGGGCTAACCTTGCAAGGGTGCGATAAAAAATTTAACGATGTATCCTGAATGGAGAATGTTATGAATTCTATTTGGGTAAGACCGGAAGCTTTGAATGACTCTTGTAAAGTATTTGCCGTCATAAATTCTGGTGTAAATTTTCCTCTCTTATTTTTTATTCTTAAGAGACTTTCATGTCATACTGACTGCTAAACTCTTGTTCATGACTTTTCCTCCAAGAATTACACCAAGCTGAATGTCGTGTTTTTCCCAAACAGAAATGGCTGTGATTTCTGTATAAAGTCTACGAACGCACAGCTAAATTGATGGCTAATACCTGTCTGTGTACCCAGTCTCATAGATGTAAGATTGTCTATTGAATCAAATAGACTTACTGTTTGTAGCGCATTTGCTATGAAATGAATTCGTGACTCTATTCCAGTAGCATTCAACCGCTAAATTATGATAAATGTGAGTTCACAAAAATAAGCTTTGGAATTCTCTTACTGCTTCTGTTATTCTTGACTCCTCTAGCTTCACTAAGAAGTCCCACTCACCCTCCGTCCTTTGTTTTTTTTTTCCTTCTTCCTTGACTGAAAATGGAGCATCTTGTTTTCTGTGGTATGGGAGTCAGCACTTGAACCAATATAGATGGTTATGTTTAACATATATTAGTCATTCTTGTTCATCTGGTAACATTTATAAATAACATGGAACTATGTTTCGAAAATAAAAAAAGTACTTCGTATCTAATGTATTTACATCATCCGGAGAGAAGAATGAATGTGGCTTTATTTGAGTTGGCCAAAATTCTCATTGATATGTTTAATTCTTTGACAAGGAACAATATTTTACTTTTTTTTATTGGTAGCTGCTGATCATTTACTCGCCACGAGATCAAAATCATTAGTTCGCCATGGGAAACGTACTGATAAGGAGTTGAAAGGAGTCGGATACTCCAGAATCCATGAAAAGAGCTGAAGCCTGATTATTCTTTCCCTTTATGAGGAACCCAGCCGGGGCGAGAATTGAAAAGAATAATGACATGGAAATAAAAGGCACACCTCGTTAAAGAAAGATTATTTAATGAAACTATGGACAACCGTGAATCCAGGGATTGCTAATCTGATTAGTAAATGGTTTCCTTGAATTGAAACAGGAATTTCTGTACTCGTCGAGGTCAAAAGACAGAGTGATAGATGGGTGGAATTGGATCTGGAGGCATTTCTGTCGGGAAACTACTCGCCAAATAATGATATTCAGACCTCATTAACTTCAACAGTTACTGGAAAATTGAAAAACTTGAACGCGTTGTTCTCGAATGCTGTAACCATAAACAACAAGAAGCTTACTATAGTAGCCTCCGTCAAAGCTAAAGAGTGCCTTTTGATTTCCATGGAAGTATTATGATAACCAAGCATTTTCTTGGCTACAGGAGGGAACTTGAACTTATTTTATTTTCACATTAAAGGTTCAAAAACTTCAGCAATACTCTTGACAGATTTCAGATATAACAAGGCGTGATGTACCCTTCAGCTTACTCAGGATCCGTGCAAGATGTTCCCCTCGCATAAGTTGTAAACATAATCCTAACTTACTGTGAAGTGGTCCTCGTAATGAATACTCATACTAAAGTACTACTTATACTAGCAACAAGGCTCAATTAAAAAGAACACAAATTAAACGCTTACGTAAACTCTCAGTTGTAAGTGGAAAC
Organism: Macrobrachium nipponense; assembly: GCF_015104395.2. Classification (NCBI taxonomy): domain Eukaryota; kingdom Metazoa; phylum Arthropoda; class Malacostraca; order Decapoda; family Palaemonidae; genus Macrobrachium; species Macrobrachium nipponense. The sequence goes on along the minus strand of NC_087224.1, from coordinate 16,893,792 downwards.
ACAAAATAACTGAACAGAAACAGCCTAAATTCAGTACACCAAATAAATTGAAATGTGCTTAAATCTAAGGTCAAATAGAGACTTTTTTTCACCTATGAAAATTAATATAATTACACTATATTTTATTAGAAATAATTTTCTATACTGGTTAATATGTACATTATCTATTTTTACACTTTCATTCTAACAATTAATCATAAATGTCCTCTCCTAAAATTCCTGTATATTTAACTCAACACGAAACTACTTTTTTAGACCTTTTCAGGTTCTTTCATAGGGCTTTCCTTACCCCCCCAGACACCCACAATAACAGCAACAAGTTGTTGTATAGGCTTACTCCCAGAGTAACCGAAAATACGCAATATCACAGTTAATAAGTTCATCACAAGTAGAGGTCACTAGTTGTTAGGACTATAGCGTGACCAGTTGGCTCAGCCACCACCACACACTGTGCAGTAAATGTGGAAAAGCATCCAACATAGGAAAACTGTAAGCTTCAAAGGTAGAAATGTTGTAGCTGGAATAGGCAGGGGTACCATTAGAAGGCAAAGACGTAGCAATAATACTATACGAGTAACAAGGACCTCAATACTTTTTTTTTTATTTTTTTTTTATTAAGTAAGTTTTTCATATCACAAGAAGATCACCCGAATAAGCACTGAAAAGGGAATGAGGGAAAGGGTGTATTGCCTACGCTGTGCTACAACCTGGCACTGCCCGTGATGCCTTCCCTACCCTTCCTTTCCCCTACCTACTATACCCCAACTGGGCGGACAAATAGGTTTGCAAGAGGAGGATGGGTGTGTCATGTCTCTCATATCCTCCCGATCGCTACCTTTCCCCCTACCCAGGGCGGACAGACAAGAAGGATCCACTCTTGATTTTATTATATATATATATATAATATATATATATATATATATATATATATATATATATATATATATATATATATAGTGTGTGTGTGTGTGCGCAGACAAGCAGGCCTTAGGGCGTTCACGTCAGGAGTGTCTGGGAGTCCTTTGAATATAATCACCTGAATTGAGCGACTCTTTGATGCTGAGAAGACATTAATTACTGTCCCCAGAACATCTCATTTTGAGCGAAGGAAATAGGAGATAGGGACGAGGGGGGGATGGGTTGGAGGAGACTGAAAGGATGGGAGGAGGGGGTGGGGAGCGAGGAGGAGGAGGAGGAAGAAAGGCAGAAGAGAGGAAGAGCGGCAGAGACCAAGAGAACCGTGAATGTCCCTTAACTTGCTTCACACATTTGCTTAACAAAATTACTCGAAGACTCCCTTGTCTTTTTCGGAGCGGAAATTTCACCAAAGGGTTACGTTGGGAAATAGTTCTTGGTCTCCTCCCCTCCTCCTCCTCCTCCTCCTCCTCCTCTTCGCTTCCTGATCATGATGGCGTTCGCGCTCCATTTAGCGGAAAGGGGACGATTTCATGACCGGATATTTTATTTTCCAAAAAAGATTTAAGATGCTTTTGTTCGAGGAAGGACATCTTTTCTATCAGTACCACCAACGGTGATATATTAATAATAATAATAATAATAATAATAATAATAATAATAATAATAATAATCAATAATAATACAGAGTCCACCCTCAACTTCCCAGCCTGAGGATGTCTGGCAGCTCCAGACGAAAGCTCGCTTGCTTCAAGAAAAAGAGAGACAGAGAGAGACAGAGAGAGACCGACAGACATATATATATATATATATATATATATCTATATATATATATATCGTTAATGACTTTGATAACTATGGTATCATAGTTTATCTGTAAAATTCAAATAAATAATAATAATAATTTTTATTATTATTTGTATTATTATTAACAGTAACACAGTAACGAAAATGAATTAATGAAGATGGTAGAAAAAAGAAAAAACAGCAACACTGTTGCTTGCAGTGGTAGGCTATTGTGTCGTTGATGCATTTTGTACAAGTTTACTAAGAGCGCACGATTTTTTGGCCCCCAGTCTCTTGAAGGTTAATCAGAATGTCATTCAGAATTCGGTCTTGGCTGATAGACTTTCAGTGTAGGTCGCCTTCATAAAGCTTTTCCATAATAAAAACAAGTTTTCGTGCCTTTTTGTGCAATAAAAAAGCATCGAAAATTCAACTTCATATGAACATCGTCCTGTGTCTATTTCTCTCTCACGGAACAAAAAACTATCGAAAAGTCTAATTGTATAACAAGGAAATAACTGTATAAATAACGTGGCGTTTAAAAACAGAACTTGTAAGGGAAGCCGTGAATAGTGATGAAACTAAACAAATTGTATTTCCCTGGCGACGCCGTGAGATGTCAAGTAATATATATATATATCTTATATATATATATATATATATATATATATATATATAAAATATGTAATATGTATACATAAAATATATATATGTATATAAAATGATATGTATGGATATATATATATATGATATATATATATATATATATATATATATATTTATATTGCGTATAAACGGTGACATCTGATGTCCTCAGATAAAAAAAATAATTTGTCTAGTTCCATCGCTCCACGGCTTCTCTTACAAGTTTTTTTGTTGTTGGTTTTTTAAACGTCATGATATTTTTTCAGTTGTTTCCCTGTTATGCAGTTAGACTTTTCAATATTTTTTCGTGAGAGAGAGAGAGAGAGAGAGAGAGAGAGAGAGAGAGAGAGAGAGAGAGAGAGAGAGAGAGAGAGAGAGAGAGAGAGAGAGAGAGAGAGAGAGAGAGTAAAAGCTGCAACGATTGTTTTGCAAGCACAGGTAGTCTTCCTCTGGTTATTCAAATCTGTTACTTTATTTGTTAATGCTTAATTAGACAAAGGGTGGTTTGTGTATAAATAAAGTTTAATTTTCGATACTTTTGTCGTTTATTGCCAAAAGAAATGTAAGAAACCTTGGTGATAAAATCATGAGGTGTCTTCAGGAAGGGAACTTATTGGTAAAACCCTCTCTGGCGGTGTTGGATTTTCGAAGGTAATTTTTTTTTATCTTTTTTGAGGAGAATGGGGGTCAAGAATCATGCACTCCTAGAAAAGTTGTACAAAATGCAGGAACTGTCAGCATGACTTCTTCATTGCATGTCTTTTATATTTCTACCATTGCTATTATTTCATCCTCGTTAGGGAATATAGGCGTGATTTGTAAAAAAAAAAAAAAAAAAACTATAATCTGTCCCTGTAAACTGCCAACTGTCGTTTATCAATTTCATATTTAATATTTTGCATAATCTTCCTGCATAGCATTGTTGGTAATCAGATCACTCGGGCTATTGGGGACAATTGTGATTATCATAGAGTTAAAATCCATCATACATATATATATATATATATATATATATATATATATATGTATATATTATATAATATATTATATATATATATATATATATATATATTATATATATATATAATATTATTACCAGTATCATAACAGTGTATCCCCACACTATATCGCAGCTCCGTATTTGCGGCTTCAGTTAGTCACGGATTTTCCCTTGGATATGAATTGGTGATTTTTAGATGAAAGGTAAAAGTAAATCATTATTTAAGGCAATTGAATTGATTCAATGAACAGTTTCAGTTTTATGTTACTTGAGGAAAATCGTGAGAGTATCATAGCAAATGAAGAGAATCATAAAACTAAGCAGATCTTCATGGATGGATCTGTTAGTTATGAAACAAAGAGTTTAATTCTGCTCTTAACCACAAGCATTTTTGCAAAGTAAACTTTTTGAAGTAAAATTCATTACTGCTAATATTTATGTCTGCATTGAAAATAGCAGAATGACGAATGAAGAAGGAAAGCTGACATTATTTGAACGCGAGTCAGTTTTTCCTCCCATTTCCATTTTGAGAAGACGGAAGGCAGGTGGAGGAGGAGGAGGAGGATGAGGGGAAGTGGCAGACGGTAGGGATAGGGAGGGAGGGAGTGGAAGGACCCCCCCCCCACCCCCCGCGCCTTCCCCCTTCTTGGCGAAGGCGAGAAGGAGGAAAATATTCGGAGAAGAAGCGACAAAGGGTGGGAAGGGGCGAAGGGAAACTCGAGGCGCCTAATTGCCGGCTTGTTTTAAGATTTAGCGCATCCTTTGAAGACGAATTTTCCTGTCCAAGGATGCCTCGTCAGGATCTTAATTAAGTCCTTCAGAAATGAGGGGTGTGGATGTCAAGTGGAGAAAAATAAAAGCGCTGCCGCATTTTTATCTCGGCCGAATATGGTAAAAGTGGGCGATCTTGTGAAGGCTCAAAAAAACCCTCCCGAAAATGCGAGGGGCTTTTCAAGTGGGAAGATTAGAAAGAGAGAGAGAGAGAGAGAGAGAAAGAGAGGGATCGGGTGTAAAATATGTCGGGAATTTCATAATTATACGAATCGTAATTTGAATATGATTTCTTCCGCCCTCGATCTGCAGTCACTGGGGCGTAGCTATAAGTTGTAATTACTACTGTGTCAGAATTGACATCTTCTACTGCGAGGCGGGAGGGAGGAATTATCGCTTTTAACAGCGCTACAGTTCTGAATATTTGATCTAAAATTTCCTCCTTGTCAATCTTTTATGCGCTGGCTGTGATGAATCATGAAAAAAATTAAAGGCAACATGGCGATCAAATTCAAAGAAACGTTTCTCTGCAAATTCGATGATGACAACGAGAGATAATTCAAGCATTACTTTTGCCTCGGTTATTTTTCACAGTTTCCGAATTGTCAGCGTCCTCAAGATGATTGTCACAGAACCTTGGCAGTTTCCTTATAATTTTTGAGAGAATTCATGTTCTAGGTTCACAACTATACTATATCGAAGGCTTGTCCCCGAGTCTCGGTACAGGTTGAGGTGTTCTTAAAGTTACTTTATCACGATGTTCGACAGATATGTTATATCAAAATATTTTGTTCGTCAGAATTCTTATTATAAATTCATAACTTTTTCCAAAAGACTTCTCATCAATCAGAAGTACTATTTTCAAAGGTGTTAAATTTTGTTTCCCAACCCAAATAAGCCAGATAATATATATATATATATATAATATATATATATATATATATATATAAATATGATATATATATAATCTATATATATATATATATGACACTTTTTTGAGTTCGTAAATACCCAACACAGAAACATAAACTTCGCTATAGAAACAGAAAAAAGATAACTGCTTACCATTCTTAGATATGAAGATAATCAGAGATAGTAATAAGTTTAATACTTCTGTCTATAGGAGACACACCTTCACAGGGAATGGAGAAAAATTTTTATAGTTCGTGCTTCATCAATTTTTAAACTTACATGCCATTTCCACTTTGGTCTTTATGCTTCTGATTGGAAATCATTCCACTCTGAAGTTGAATATTTACAAATGAATATTTACAAGATTTTTTTTTTAACTAACTCGTAACCTCCAGGAGGTCTTTTATAAAATGGTAAATAAATTTCTTAACCTCAACTCAGCGGAAAAAATATCCCTTTCTTGGTGCACCAAAACTACCCATATACGTCACTAATCCATGTTTTCTCAAAAATAAATTAGGAGACCGTATCAAGAAAATTATTGAGAGTTCGGAAGTCCTCAAAGTAAATTTAATACCTATTAATCCCCTCAAAATAAGCTCACTCCTTAGAGCCCTTTCACACTATGCGATTCTTGTCGGACCAAGATACGATTGCAGTGCCGATCTAAATGCGACACAAAATTGCGCAATCGTACATTGTCCGACTGCCGTACAAAGTGATCCAATTTTTGACAAGCTCTTGCAGTCTGCTCTCAGCCTGTAGTGGTGACTAGATGGACAGGAGGAGAAAATTATTGTCTTTATTTATTACATTTGAGAAAAACGAAGAGAATACATAGAATTCACTGGGTACTACACCCTGAATACACAAAGGCACTTGCATGGCGCATTTGCCACAATTTTCGAGGAGCTGAAGAGAGATAATGATAAATTTTTCAATTACTTCAGAATGTCTAAAACAAACCTTAGAGGAACTCTTGTCACGTCTACATGACCAGTTGCTAAAAGAAATACGACATTCAGAGATGATATTTCGCCAGCACAACAACTGGCAGGTTTAACCATCAAGTAAGAGGAAATAATATGGACCTTTCCTTGTAAATTTACTTTTCCATATAGAATTTAAAAAGGAGAGATGAAAACAACTAGTGTTAGCTGAAACATATCTATTTATCAAAAGTATAAACTGATATATCTATAAAAAACTTCTCAAAAAATCATATATATCGAAAATCAAAAGCTTTTAGTCCTCTTTTATATCAATAATCTGCCGATAACCTTCTAATAATTTCAGTATCAAAACGTATATGTAACCTAAGTGAAAAAAACAGCAAATAATTTAGTAAATCATTTCTCAGTAGTTTATACTTAAGCCATCCAGACCTGCAGTGCTTTCTTATTTACGAATAACACTATTGTTATTATTATTATTGTTGTATGGTGTTTTTTGTTTTTTTTTTTTTTTTTTTTTTTTTTTTTTTTTTTCGTTGCATGGAACCAGTGGTTATTCAGCAACGGGAATAACTATTTATATCCCTCAAATGTTTTCAATACCCAATGCACCCGATGACCAGAAGCAGTGGAAGTCTACTGCTGTCGCACGTATATGCAGGAAAAAATCGCATAGTGTGAAGACACGTATTGAAGGCAATGGCCACTGCAATCGCGTCTGGGTGCAGCACCGGACATGGCCAGTGGGGCCTGTCGGCTGTAATGCGATGCCGGACCGACAGTGTGAAAAGGTACATTAGAGATAATAGTCGACTGCTAGTCGCATGTAGGTCCGACATCGTGTCGCATTTACGTACGACATAGTGTGAAAGGGCCCTTAGTCATAGAGAGAAATTGCAACCGTTTATGCGCCCCAATATTATTTACAAATTGGCCGGGGTATCCCGGTACTTACGTTGGATGGACGAAACGCTTGTTGCAAGTTCGATATGCTAGTGACGGGAGTGAGCTACAGAACTGGCCAGAGGATAACCAACCCTGAATCTTCTAACTTAAAAAATCATGCGGATCACTGTAAAATTGAAATTAACAAAAAAACATTTTACGATAGTTGACAATTCGCAACACAGCCAATATATAACGACACTTGAGTCTTTTACATATTAAGCACCTCCTTCCTTCCCTCAATTCTAGTCAATCCGCTGGTCAACTTTTCTTAGCGTTAGTCGAGTTATGGGCGAACGACGGTCTGACAGCCATTCCTTTCTTGTTCTTAGCTTTGTAAAGGTTAATATTCTTGTTTACTCTTAACTTTCGTCAATTTTACGTCACCTTGTAACATTTGTTTTTTATTCTTAACAACTAGTTTTTATGAATAATTTGTTTTTTTTTTATATATTCCTTTTTAAATTAGCAAGCAACTTCCAACTTTTAATTTTATCTTTTACACAAATGAGAAATTATTTTCATATTACAGACTGATGATGCACCTTAATAAACTCTTATTGATCTTCTGAGTTTCGGTAACCCTACTGATGACTAGATATTTGCACCTTATGATATATATATATATATCTAATACGTTAATTTATTCCTCTTTTCTTTTCAAGAAACTTCTTATCTGGGTGATGCTGGACTTTCTAGAATTTTTAGAATAGCAGCCCAGTATGTATAATAGTTTTGTTTGCTAACAACGAATAAAAAGAAACTAATAATGCATCTCATTATCAGTGAGAAATGGTATTTTTTTTTACCTTATTTTACATAATAAACTTAAGTTAAGAAAGAAATATTTCTTTGAGTATGTGCTGCAAGAACACCCCTTCTCATTAAAAATAATCGAGAAAAAATGCAGAGTTCGATGTTTTTCCTTGTTATTTTTGTTACTCGCCTTTAAACCATAAATATCCATTTTTATGAATTGTATAATTACAATTAATGATTGACTCTCTTGTTTATTTAATATTCTAAATTTGCATGACAAAGATAAGGTCATATATTTTGGAAATACATTAGCCGCGTAATTTATTTGTAGTGCTATCAAATTTTGATTAGTATTTATTATTAACTTCATATCAGTAAATTTTTTGTATCCTCGTAGCGAAACCTTTCAAGTCTGACCATGTCTTTAAATCAGTTGCTGAAACCATGACTGAAAATATTTGTATATAGACATCCATGCCGAGAGAAATCAGCGCTCCGACACTCTCACATATTTCTTTTCCGCAGTCAGTCAGGTTGTTTTTCCTAAATGAATTGTCGATAGCCACACACAGGCAGAGATTTAATTGTGTGAAGAGCCTCTACGAAAAATCAACTTTATTGCAATTCCTGAAGGTTTGGTTTCCTGGAGCTAGAAAACATTGTTTTCGTGGGTTTTGTCATATGGAAGTTCCTTTTTGTGTCGGTGACCACAATTTCGGCAACATCATCGTCTAATCTTCAGTCCTCTAGTCACCCTAATGTAAAGTATTCAATGACAGTTCATGGAATAAAAAAAAAAACTTCTTTCAATTTTCTTCTGAAGATTGAAAAAGAAACCCACAAAACCACTGTGTAACTTGTTTACTTCTAAGTATTTACATTTAATTTTACTCCACACTCGAGTACTTTCAGGCCCTATCTGTGGCCCATTTTCAAGAGATGTTTGGGTTGTCAGCCTGGGTCAAGGCCCAATCTTCAAAGTTCATGGAATGTGAAGCAGCAGCACATTCTCTAAAAGGGGCGTCTGGACATTTCCAGATTAAGTACCCTACGTCCATAGAATGACAATAGAAGCCAAGACATTAATTCGGAGATACAACAGAGGAAAAAAATCGCATAGTGTGAAGACACGTATTGAAGGCAATGGCCAACTGCAATCGCGTCTGGGTGCAGCACCGGACATGGCCAGTGGGGCCTGTCGGCTGTAATGCGATGCCGGACCGGCAAATTTGCCGGACCGACAGTGTGAAAAGGTACATTAGAGATAATAGTCGACTGCTAGTCGCATGTAGGTCCGACATCGTGTCGCATTTACGTACGACATAGTGTGAAAGGGCCCTTAGTCATAAAGAGAAATTGCAACCGTTTATGCGACCCAATATTATTTAAAAATTGGCCGGGGTGTCCCGGTACTTACGTTGGATGGACGAAACGCTTGTTGCAAGTTCGATATTCTAGTGACGGAAGTGAGCTACAGAACTGGCCAGAGGATAACCAACCCTGAATCTTCTAACTTAAAAAATCATGCGGATCACTGTAAAATTGAAATTAACAAAAAAGCATTTTACGTTAGTTGACAATTCGCAACACAGCCAATATATAACGACACTTGAGTCTTTACATATTAAGCACCTCCTTCCTTCCCTCAATTCTAGTCAATCCGCTGGTCAACTTTTCTTAGCGTTAGTCGAGGTCTGGGCGAACGACGGTCCTACAGCCATTCCTTTCTTGTTCTTAGCTTTGTAAAGGTGAATATTCTTGTTTAATCTTAACTTTCGTCAATTTTATGTCACCTTGTAAACATTTGTTTTTTATTCTTGACAACTAGTTTTTATGAATGATTTGGTTTTTTTATATATTCTTTTTTAAATTAGCAAGTCAACTTTAATTTTATATTTTACAAATGAGAATTATTTTCATATTACAGACTGATGATGCACCTTAATAAACTCTTATTGATCTTCTGAGTTTCGGTAACCCTACTGATGACTAGATATTTGCACCTTATGATATATCTCTATTATAATAATAATACGTTAATTTATTCCTCTTTTCTCTTCAAGAACAACTTTCTTATTTGGGTGATGCTGGACTTTCTAGAATTTTTAGAATAGCAGCCCAGTATGTATAATTGTTTTGTTTGCTAACAACGAATAAAAAAAAGAATAATGCCTCTCATTATTAGTGATAACTGGTAGTTTTTTTTTTTTTTACCTTATTTTACATATAAAAACTTAAGTTAAGAAAGAAATATTTCTTTGAGTATGTGCTGCAAGAACACCCTTCTCATTAAAAATAATCGAGAAAAAATGCAGAGTTCGATGTTTTTCCTTGTTATTTTGTTTACTCGCCTTTAAACCATAAATATCCATTTTATGAATTGTATAATTACGATTAATAATTGACTCTCTTGTTTATTTAATATTCTAAATTTGCATGACAAAGATAAGGTCATATATTTTGGAAATACATTAGCCGCGTAATTTATTTGTAGTGCTATTCAATTTTGAATAGTATTTATTATTAACTTCATATCAGTAAATTTTTTGTATCCTCGTAGCGAAAACCTTTCAAGTCTGACCATGTCTTTAAATCAGTTGCTGAAACCATGACTGAAAATGTTTGTATATAGGACATCCGTGCCGAGAGAATCAGCGCTCCGCCACATCTCACATATTTCTTTTCCGCAGTCAGTCAGGTTGTTTCTCCTAAATGAATTGTCGATAGCCACACACAGGCAGAGATTTAATTGTGTGAAGAGCCTCTACGAAAAATCAACTTTATTGCAATTCCTGAAGTTTTGGTTTCCTGGAGCTAGAAAAAACATTGTTTTCGTGGGTTTGTCATATGGAAGTTCCTTTTTTGTGCGGTGACCACAATTTCGGCAACATCATCGTCTAATCTTCAGTCCTCTAGTCACCCTAATGTAAAGTATTCAATGACAGTTCATGGAATAAAAAAAAAAAAAACTTCTTTTAATTTTCTTCTGAAGATTGAAAAAGAAACCCACAAAACCACTGTGTAACTTGTTTACTTCTAAGTATTTACATTTAATTTTACTCCACACTCGAGTACTTTCAGGCCCTATCTGTGGCCCATTTTCAAGAGATGTTTGGGTTGTCAGCCTGGGTCAAGGCCCAATCTTCAAAGTTCATGGAATGTGAAGCAGCAGCACATTCTCTAAAAGGGGCGTCTGGACATTTCCAGATTAAGTACCCTACATCCATAGAATGACAATAGAAGCCAAGACATTAATTCGGAGATACAACAGAGGAACTTTGGTAAGGCTCTTATCTAGAAATGAATAGATTGACGAAACAGGCTTTAGGTTAGGTTAGATTACACTACACTAGGTTATGCTTGGTTAGGTTAGGTTAAACTACACTAGGCGTTGTTTGGTTAGGAAGATCAAGCTAGGTCACGTCAGTTAGTGAAGAGAACGTTTTGTTTGCTATAGTTATGTCATGTTGCATAGGGTAAGGTTAAGATAAAGGCAAGTTATGCGGTAAGTGAACTGTATTCTATAAGGTGTTGCTGCGTTCAATAGTGGACAACGTAATTTCTCGGTAGGATGGAATGAATTGGCGTCAGTGGATGAAGGAGGATAGTTGCGGCATTATTTCGTAATGAAACATATAAAGCAAGCTGGTTAACTGGAAATCTCTAGAATTTTATAAGTTCTAGACAGATCTTCTTAACCTTGTATTCCCCTCAGGTTAGATGATTTTAGATTGCTAAAGGCAGATCAGAAATTATTATTATTATTATTAATAGTAGTAGTAGTATTTCAGTAGATGACACCTATTCGCATGGAACAATCACACCTTTGCAAAGGGGCCATTGACTTAAAATTCAAGCTTTCAAAGAATGTTATTTCTCTTCGCCGTGGTAGAGGTGCGAACCCCCTGTGAAATCCGGGTGGCATACCACAACACTAACCACTATAACAGTGGACCAGTGAATTCATCTTATGTTTAGGTAACGTTAACATAGCTTATGTGAGTTTAGGTTAGTGTACGCCAGATAACTTTTGATTTGATGAAGTTTAGGCTAAATAAAGTTAGATTGAGTTAAATGGAAGTTAGTTTAGGTAAATTAGAAGGATTAGTTTGGTGCGTTTCCATCCCATGCAGTGGTTCCTTTTCCTGCATTTTTACATCCCCCTAAAGGCAAGTCTATTTCTGATATCAAGTCATTCCAAAGGATCGCGAGGCTTTCTTGCATTTCAATAATGGAAGAATGGAAGGTAAAGTGAACTAAGGAGATCGCTTTAAACTTATCATTTCTCTCAAAACAAAAGATAAAAAAAATGCACTCGTTTTTAGAGAAAGTGTAATTACGTTCAGTCACGAATTTATCATTGTATTTTGTAGTGCTTGTAGTATATCTGTATAGCAATTAAAGGTATCACAAGTTTGCTTTGAATGCGACTGTCCTTTTTTAATGTTATTTTTAAGTGAATGCTGTGATATTTCAAGACACGACTGGAGGTAATACTTAACAGAGCTAATTTTCTCTGTCCACGCGTCTTTTTTTATATATATCTCATTCATCAGTGATGTAGTCTCCATGTTTACCTCCAATTTGCGTTTTTTAGTAAAACGCGGCGCAGTTTTGAAATTTTTGTTAATCTGAAGAAGTTTCTTGTTGATGGTTACCACTTAAAGATTTCCAGTCTTACAAACATTTTAAGAACAGCCATTGATTTTACTAGTACAAGTAGGTTAATTGCCATATAAGACGAGGTAAATTAAGCCTCACATAGCTGGAAGAAGATGATGGTGTCCATGTTCTATTTTCCAAATCACTGACATCTCTTGAGAGGATTTGTTTTAATATGCAGTTTAGAATATTTGATTAAGTCTGTTATGATATTATAAAAAATAAACTCGTCCTACCACAGGGGCTTTTGACACCGCTACTCATGTCAAAACAAATCGAAAATAGCTGTTTATATTTAGACTAGCATAACGTTCCAATTAAACAATGATATCGTAAATGGCTAACTGCAGTGTAACCTTCCCAAGTTTTACATTTATGAACAGTATCGCTACTAGATGCATAGGCATTTATAAAACCAAAGTTCCAAGGACCAATGATCTTTTATGTAATAAATATTCATAGAGAATTTCGAAGTGGTTTACAATTTATTTAATCTTTGTAAGTGTTTGGAGTCACCCATTCGAACTTTATTGCGGTGGACGAACAAACTCGGTGTTTAAGCGCACGAGAGTGCCATCGTCTGTGCCAGATATCGTGGCTACTGGATATCTGCTGAAAAGACAACAGACAGGCTGACAGACTGCGGAAAGGAAATATGTGTAGTGGTGGTGTGGCATCGCTGACAAGAATGTCTATATAAAATCTATTTTAAAATCTACAATTTTGGTCTCGCTACATTGCTCTCACCAGTCCTCAGATAGCGCCGGGCTGACGTGTCAGGTTTCAATGGCCGAGAAAAAACTAGAAAAGTTATAGAAGAAGAATCTGGGGGTGGGGAGCTGCTGCTGGCTGTTCCCATGCGACTTTTGGCAGGAGGGTTTCCTTACTTTTGTACCTTTTTTTTTATTCTGCAGAAATTCTTTTTTTATGACGAGTGAATAAATAAAAACGGCAAGACCTTCACGGTGGAATTGCAACGTTTATGTCTTTATTCTACTTTATTTAGGTACTGAATTGATTGATTTTGAAGCGTAAATACGGTTTCTTGGTTTGATAAATTTTTTTCCATTTTAAAATGTCTAAAATTCATTATTTATCCAAAGTATATTTCGGAAAAGGAGCATGACGTTTTCGTAAGAGAATTATTATGATTGTGGTCTTGACAATATACACTTTTAATTTTAATGTTTGGAAGACTTTTACCCGACGAAAATGGCCATGCACAAAATAAACGTAGATCATAATTTATTCATCATTCTTCCAGTTACTGTTTTGGTTTACAGTGTTTTTTTTTTGCTCAAATGGCGAATAAAAGGTGGATGGTGAAGAGATGAGGAAGGTGAGATGAATTGCTGGAATATCGCTATTGGTTAAGTTAAGTATATCTTAGTTTTACCAGACCACTGAGCTGATTAACAGCTCTCTTAGGGCTGGCCCGAAATATCAGATATATTTTTACGTGACTACGAACCAATTGGTTACCTAGCAACGGGACTTACAGCTCATTGTGGGATCCGAACCACATTGTATCGAGAAATGAATTTCTATCACCAGAAATAAATTCCTCTGGTTCCGCGTTGGCCGAGCAGAGAATCGAACTGCGGACCACCGGAATGGTAGCGAGCGCGAAAAGCACTCGGCCAACGTGGAACTATCGCTACTGGAAAGGAGGGAGATTCAAGATATAAGAAGAATGTGAGGTATATGTAATGTATAAAGGAGAAGGCTAGGAAAGCTTATCTGAGATACTATGGCCATGTGATAAGAAGAGAGGAGGTGGAACCAATCTAGCGGACTCGGGGAAGAAATGCACGGAATAGAAATAGACGGGGAAAGTCGAATCGAGCGGCCGACCCTGCTACACAGTGGGACTATCAGTGTCGAAAATATAAGAAGGTGAAGAGATTTGAGATTAAAACTAAACATTCTTCTGCAAATATACCAAAATGTAATTGCACCTTTCACCAACTTTATCAGTTTTGCTACCAATATAGGGTCGCAATGAGATCCAAATACTAATGGAGCATGAGTACATATTGGTTTGATTGGACCTCTGGCAGTTCAAATGAATTTTATGTACTTTCATGTAGGAGGCGTTATTTTTCAAACTCTATCCTGTCTCTGCCTTTTTTCATTCTCTTACCTTTCACTCCATACGGCCAAGCTAACCTGAGCAGTCTGTTGATTACCCAATATATAATTCACTGTTTCTGTCAACAGTCTAATAGGGTTTTAGGTAAACACGGCCCATACCTACCCATTCCATTCCATGACGTGAACCTCTTCGTACAGTTTGCAAAAAGAATAGCAGATTTCAGATAGGATGTAGATTTGATGCATGCACTTCAGAGGCGTATATTAAGATATTCTATAAGTAACGCGTTATCCGCAATTAGAGAAACGAAAGCCTTGTACTATAATTATCTCCCCAGGGAAGTCTTTTGTTTTGCCTCTGTAAAAACCTGTAAATACTGGCATGTAAGTTCACCTCATTAAAATCCAAGTAAAGTTTTGGGACGCTCCTTTTCAAGAACCATTTTGTATACTGGCATGTATACCTTCATCTGTAAGATGACACTGAGTAAAACTAAGGAGTGTTTGTCAAAAACACTTGCTCGCGTAGTTTGTATATTTCCTTCTTTAGTAGATCATGAATAATGAGATGCTGAATTTGGCGTTCAAATCTTTGAGCAAACATCGTATTAAATATGTGAGGACAAACACTAAAAAATACGTTTTAGTTGACATTATCTTTTGTGTAATGATGGTTTCCTGAAAGAAGTTCTCTTAAAACAACAGAGAGAGAGAGAGAGAGAGAGAGAGAGAGAGAGAGAGAGAGAGAGAGAGAAATGTATCAAGATGAAGGCACTGGTATCATAGATTGTTATTACAGTCAGAGTTGCTTATCTCTGCTTCAAGCTTTCGTCCTTGCTTCAAGAAACAAATTATTCATTTTAATTTGTAGTTTAGGTATTAAGTATAATTATTATTGACCACGTTTCAAAATCCATTGCTTAATTTACTTGTCTTATTTCTGGCGCAAAAAAAAAATATTTAGAATGTTAATCTTTCATATGGAAAGCAAATGTCTTTCTGTCATACAGTCTCTCTCTCTCTCTCTCTCTCTCTCTCTCTCTCTCTCTCTCTCTCTCTCTCTCTCTCTCAGGAAGATTTAAGGAGCAACTGAAGTTTCACATTTCTGGATTCTGGAAGGTGAGAAGAGGAAAATGAAAAGGAGAGAAGGTTTGAATCATCAGAAGGCGAATTCTCCTTTGCTCTAATAGGCCTTCTGTTAAAAAAATAGTGGAGTTAGACAGATAGATAAATAGACAGTATTGTCTTAAGGGGCAGCAGACAAGTTGCCATCAAAGCCTTTGTTGTCCCACCTGGAGCAACCTGGTCCTGCTCAGTGCCTTGTCCTCTCTCCCCCACAAAGGGAAGCTGCGTTTACTTTTGTCGTTGAAATATCACAATTTATTATTGTTGAATTCATCTCATACAGCGCTCAAGGTGGTATTTGCTCCGCCGTATAAAGAAAATACCGCTGTTTATCCAACTGTGAGAAAAAAGTTTGTCATTAGTTTCACGTTTTTGCCAAATTTTTTAAACTTGAATGATGCTCTCTCTCTCTCTCTCTCTCTCTCTCTCTCTCTCTCTCTCTCTCTCTCTCTCTCTCTCTCTCTCTCTCTCTCTCTCTCTCTCTTCATCATCGACTCATAGCTAAAGAATCAGCTTCCTTTCATTTAAGCTGGGCGAAGAAATGAACCTTACACCTGTTTGTTAGTCGACTGCTATGGATGGTACCAGAGAGAGAGAGAGAGAGAGAATATAAGAGACGTGAGTGATTTGTACCTAGGCAAGATTAATTCTCTGTCACCTGTGTTGTGAAGTCTTTGTGAAGAAATTTATGATTGAGAATGAATCCGCTTTTCGAACTGGTAGATGAAAGACACCTGGTTCTTGTGAAATCGGTGTAGAGATGATTTTAGCTGAGAATCAAATGACATCTTGTATACTGCCACTTTCCCTGAATACGGAATGAGGAAAGAAAGCATGATGAACGTGAATTAGAAGTCGTAGCAGTACCAAAGTATATGTGGTAACTGAAGAGGCATTGTACTTAGGTCTCTTGTAGTGAAAATATCCCTTATTCTCATTTTCAGTTGGTTGGAAGAAATGTGAATTTTTGTTATTTTAGAGCCACCTTCATTGTCTGTTTACGCATATTAGTGTAAAAGCTCCAATACTGTTTAAAAAAAAGAAAGACAGATTGTTTTTGGTGTATGATTGCTATGTAAAACTTGTTAGTTTAGTGTGGCAAAGATTTGAAGAAATTTACATAATCTGAAATTCTGACAACTGGTAAGGCACTATTACAAAGTGACACCAAATCTTTATACTTCTCCAGAGATCTTAGGAAGTTCAGTGTAGAGTTTATGAAGCAGTAAATTGTTTGGGTCAGGCTGTATTCACTGCTTCACTGTTTTAGATCTGAAGTGAAGGAAATTTTATCCAAAGAACCTTTGTGCACCATTGCCTCTGTTACTTTTGTCTAATTAATAGAATAACCTCAGTCGGCTATTCAAATGGATAGTATATGAAGTAATTTTGCCAGTCGTAAAATCTAGAAAACCAGGAGTATGGACTAGATGAACAAAATAAGACGTTTTTTTCCTTGGGCTTTAATTGAGAAGGCACATAAGGGTCACAAACTTTGTCAAGAGCTGTGCCAATAACACTTCGTTTTGGCCGTGATAGGTCTCGCAGAAAATTAGATGTATCTTTTCAATACTTCTCAAATAAGGTGTATCTTTTCAATACTTCCCAAATTAGGTGTAGCTTTTCAATACTTCCCAAATTAGGTGTATCTTTTCAATACTTCTTAAATTAGGTGTAGCTTTTCAATACTTCCCAAATTAGGTGTATCTTTTCAATACTTCTTAAATTAGGTGTAGCTTTTCAAAACATCTCAGTCTGCTCACTGAATGCAAGAGCATGGCTGTTATTACGGAATGTTTATTTTTTCCAGGACACCCTTCCGTAAGCAGTTTTAATAGTGTTGACGTCGGTAGCATCCAGCTTATTATCCAGGTAAATGCTGAAGCAGGTGCCAGTTTCAGGGGATCCTCGTTTCCCTTGGCATTCATACCAAGTAAAACAATGGCAATCTGTAGTTTGCAAGTTATAGATGGTAAAATTATACCTAGCCAATCTCCTTTTATGATAAAGCACGTAATCATTTTCCTTGGGAGGTAAATAACCTGCTGGAAGTCAAAATGTTGCTGCAGTGAGAAAGGAATCAATATTAGCTCCATCTTTCTTTCTCTTTGCAGCTTCCTCTCTTTTATGTGTTCTTGAAATTGGTCTTGGAGTTTTGTTCGTTATTTTCAGCATTACCTTTTCTGTAAGTTTCACACGGCTTTCAGAGATCCTTCTCAGGATTATGGAAGGAAATATTCTGCTGGCCTTAGGACCTCACAATAAGCTGTGTAGCCTGCCCATATGCCTCTCGGGCATTTTCTTCTAGAACCATAGCATGCATTCTCTTTTTAGTAAGATCTGGATGCAGATAATCTCGCGTTGAATTTTGCCGACAGTAGTGGGATTCCATTCGTAGACATCGAATATAAACAGTAAGTTGAAAAGGTGCTTCAATTGAAATAGTCTGTATAGTATGAAAATCACAAGATGATGGAAAAGTTAAGTATATCTTAGTTTTACTAGACCACTGAGCTGATTAACAGCTCTCCTAGGGCTGGCTAGAAGGATTAGATATTTTTACGTGGCTAGGAACCAATTGGTCACCTAGCAACGGGACCTACCAACGGGATCCGAACCACACTATATCGAGAAATGAATTTTTATCACCAGAAATAAACTCCTCTGATTCGAACTTCGGACCACCATATTGGCAGCCGAGCGCGAAAACCATCCGTCCAGCGAGGACTACAAGATGATGAAGCTAAATATAAAAACGTTAGGTAAGGTACTAGAACCTGAAGTAATATTCAGTTAAAGAAAAGCGGAAACCTCTTATATATTTATCTCATGGAGAACGCGGATGATTAAGTGCATAAGCAGAGTAGCGTTCAAGAACAAAGACTTTGTTGACTGAGGCGAATATTGCTTAAAAGCGGCAATGAATGTTGTAACTTGTTTTTGAAGAAACCCATCCTATTAAATTGACCTTTTTGTTTTTGTAGTGAGCAGTTTTAATAGGAGAGAGAGAGAGAGACCTAATTCGAAGTCGATGTTTTGCAGCGTCAAAACTTACATCGATACGAACCATCTTATATGTAATATATTTTCATTATACCATTTTACAGCTGGCGTTTTGCTCACAGTTTGCTGGAAATCAATGAAATGTGTTGATGTTGCTCTTTTTGAAAGGCTACAAAGAGACGTAACTTCAGCTACTTATACGTCTCGTGAATGACCATTGTTTTTTAGATAAATCCTCGCATAAAGATGGTGTCATACGGTAAGGTAGGCGTACAGACGCACCAGTTAGTCACACTTTAAAACTGGACACGAGAAACATAATGGTGATATTATCTCAATTTTCAACTGTTTTCTGAGACACGCCATTTTGCCACGTGAGGAACGACATTTTCACGACTCTATCAGGAAGGATTGTATTCCACTTTGCCTGAAACTGCGCATTAATGAACACTTTTCTATAAGTAAACATGTGGCCATATTAATTGTACAAAAGTCAGCACGAGTCAGATTTGAAAAAAAAATGAGTAACTGACTGATTTGCGGTATAAATGACATTGGGAATTTTATCTGTTACAAGGAATACTTGGCTATATCTGTTAGTCAGTCATCTCTATTCAGTAGGACAATTTTTTAAGTTCTGAAATATAATTTAAAGATCTGGCTAAGGCAAATTGAGACTGAAAAATTCCGGTCTATTTAAGTAAAAATTAAATGGAACCACTGGCTGGTTTTTAGTATTTTTGCTATTTCAACAGTACCGTTGTAAGTATCTGATGATTAGCGTCATCGGAGTTTAAAGTCTTATTATTTTTAATTTTCAAAACTCACCCCGCTTTTTTTGTTTCTTTTCCTTTTTGTCTGTAGGAGGGCCTGATTTATAGTATAACGTCAAGTTAAATCAAAAAATCGTGGGTCCAAATAATTAAATGAAAGAAATTTGTGTGAAGGTTACCAATATTGTGATGGAGAATCTTTGGAATTCCTACTTAAAGAAACAGATCTTAGCATCGAGAATGTAAGGACGATAGTAGTGAGATATTGTCAAAATGAGCAACGACAGAAGCGGTAATAATATAATTATAATAATGTAATTCTTCATACTGATTTCTGGTCATTGCACTTCGTATACTTATTCATCTGGCTTTCCTGTCCAGCTGTTATTAACTTGAAAAAATATCAGTGAAAGGAAAAATGAGTAAAAGCTGAACGGGTAGATTCATTTTGAAAATCACAATTTTTTCATCTTAATGGTTACAAATTAGCATCACACGGTGCTGTTTAATCAGGAAATCACAAATTGACGAATACAAATAAATTCCTTGAGAATTCCAAGGGCTGAAACTTTCAGGAAGCCAGTTCGAAAGAGAGACAGAGAGAAAGTTGGTCACTGTTTCGCTGGAAAGAAATAGCATTTCCTGGATTAGGCACGAAGAAGAAGAAGAAGAAGAGAAGAAGAAACATTAAAGGAGCGTGTGAAAATGAGAGCCAAAGAAGAATCCATGAAAATTCCAGGGCGAAAACTTTCGCCGTCTGACCCTTTCAAGAAAAGGTCTTTATTTTCGCACCTTTGAGGTCTCGACGCCGGAAAGGTAACGGACAGAAATAGATGATCGTGAGAAAAGTAAACAGAAAAATGTAAGAGAAAAATGAGAGGAAAAGGCAACCGCGATGGCGCTTTTAGTCGCGTGTGTCAATGTTGTTCTGTGTAGTTTCTTTGTGAGGGGACCTCTCTCTAATTACACCTGGGACGAGGGTAATTAACAGAGTTTAGACCTGCTGTAATGAGCATTTGTCCTGGAGATGGCTGCAAGAAAAAGAGAAAGAAAAAAAAAGGCGATGGAGAAATAGGATTCTTTTGAAAGAGGTTTCCCTGGAGCTGACGTCCCCCTTACCTTTGGCCAACTCATTCTCTCGATTGTTACAGGAGGCGCATGAGTCAGGGCTGGCTTTAAGAGTTCTCACGTTTTAGCCTTGCACATCATTTCTTAAGAATAATTCTCTCTCTCTCTCTCTCTCTCTCTCTCTCTCTCTCTCTCTCTCTCTCTCTCTCTCTAAAAGTTCCCAATCATATTACCTTTCTTCAATCCAACAACGATTTCATAGAGCAACCTCTTTGAAGTTTTCCTCCTATTTCACCTTTCAGACCTACCTATTCTCAATTTCCTTTGCAGGGCTGAATGACCTCATAGGTGCCAGTGCTTGGTCTTTGGCCCAAGGAAGCGTCTGAATTGCTGAAAGGTGTAAATGACACAGAGTACGGGAATCTATAGCTAAAAAGATTCGGCGCCGGCCATTGCTGGAACTTCTGCCTCATATTGGAACAGACCACCAGCTGAGGCTGTGAAAGGCAATCACACACTTTGCCAGTGAAAGAAACAAGGCTTGATCCAACCTCCAGCTTACTTGGGGTAACAAGGCTTGATCCAACCTCCAGCTTACTTCGGGCAACAAGGCTTGATCCAACTTCTAGCTTACTTCGGGCGCGTGCTAAAATCTACGGTCAAATAGCGTGTTGTTTCACCAAGTAAATTAAAATAAATGCACTATATATGATTAGAAATATTTGTTCTGTACTGTTTAATATGAACATTGTATATTTTTTCACATTTTAATTCTAATAAATAAATCATGAATATCCTATCCTAATATTCCTGTATCTTTAACTCAACGCAAAACACATTTTTCAGACATTTTTAGGCGAAAATCAGAAAAAAAAAGAGATTGACTCCACCATGTGGACTAGAGTTGAGGTGCTTCTGTTCATTTCACTCCTTGTGTGGTGTATAATAATTTAAAATCCACTCAAGATGATTCTTGAAATAAGGCGAGTAATCAGAAACACTTGGAAAATTAGTTTATTCTGAAATTATATACTATATTTTTTTTTTCGTGAAAGCTGCTTTATTCGTCCCGTTTTTCAGAGGTGGTAAGTACTTGCAATAGTTATCAACCGTTGTGTAATTTTTTTTAATAATATCATCCATTTTTGACTAACTTTCGCCGTTATTTTCATTTTCCGACAACTATTGCAGTCCATATTTTGACTATCCGTAACCCACATAATATAATCTTTCTAAAGATGATAAGTCATTTCAAGAAAGGGGAGAAAAAAAATAACGAATAAACAGAAACTCTCATTTTGAATTCCTTAATCGTTGAGTAAAGTTAGGGAACGTCTATTCATTAAAACTTGCACTAATGGTGTGCCTCTCGGACTGTTAGAATTGTCTAAGAATTTAGAAAGTTCTTAAACCAGGAAAGTTCTGCTATTTGGATATTTCAGAAAAATAAACAAGGGAACTAATGCCCGAAACTGCAGAACTCGGCAGATAATGGAGAACAATGTTTAAAGTTGATTCTCGAATGAGTCCACAATTGTGGAGATTAGATTATTTCAAGCTACAAGTTAAATTCAGGACGTTGAATCTGGGAAACTTTGACCAAGTCGGAGAAGTTGGACTTTGTGAATGGCTGAAAACACCACATTCCGTCAATGATACTGTATCATCAGATTACCACTTAACAGTCTACTTCGTGTAGCAATAGAGATTATTAAAGTATCTTGTCAACACTAGGGTAGCGAGATTTCTCATTTGTAGTGTAAAACAGTTCTGAATTTATCAATATGTCGTGATTTTACTTATCTCAGACAGAGAGAGGATAATAGCATTTAGGTATATATGATTAATATTCAGTAATGACATATTCCGAAAGGAAGGACATTTATTTAGTAGGAAACGCCATAGTGTCTCAAAATTCTTGGGTGAAAAATTAGATTTATAAACATCTTTGTATGTTATGTAACTACTCATCCCTACATGAAACTAATTAACGCCCATAAATGATTCTATATCTAGAAACATGAGCTGTATTGCCTCGGAATTATTTTTCTTTTAAGAGAGAGAGAGAGAGAGGTAATGATTGTTGGAAAAGGTTGCAAAGAAATGTAAATATCAAGAATGTAGACACTTCACCTGGAGTTGCAGAACAACCTTTCTATCTCTGGCGTTGCCCTAAATCCTATATCCATCGTCGGGACAGTTGCTCAATACGCGTCTGAACTGTTTAGACTGCGATCGAGAGTAATGACTTCCGACCAGGTGTATATATGGAAGGAGCTTCCCAAAATAGAAACTATCATTGAATAACACCATTGAATTCCCCTATCATTTGTTTTACATTACTGTTTTATAGTGTACATTTTTATGACGACAGATAACTTGTAATCAGTCAGTCATTTATTGAATTTTCCTCTTGTCTTCTGTCGTTTGCTGCTCGTTGTCGTTTTACGGTAGAGACTTTAAAGGCAAGAATCAGGAATCATTTTTCTGTAGATCTTCATCTGATTGGCGGTGTCTCTTTCTTGCGTTTTGTTCGGTCAAATAGATACATCGTTTTCTGTGAACGCGTCAAAATTTTCCCGCTCGTTTAATATCCCGCTTCAGTCAGGGACTCTAATACTGCTTGCTTTTGTAATGTTCACGAGGTTTTTACATCGTTATTAGCTTATTAGCTCTTAATTTTATCAGTGGAGTACTGGATTCGCTGATTGATGAATAATTGGCAACTGCAATAGTGAATAGAGAAAATCGGTAAAAATCAGTAAATGTTGCGATGTACATATTAATATTAGCTTAGTTTGTATCGGCATATATATTATATATTACATATACATACTTCCTATATATATATATATATATATATATATATATATATATATATATATATATATAGAGAGAGAGAGAGAGAGAGAGAGAGAGAGAGAGAGAGAATGTTTCAAAGCCTTTACAAACAGTGAGTATTTAAGCTAGAGGCATCCTTTATATATATAAATATGTATATGTTTAAAAAATAATATTGCTGTTTTAAAAATACAAACGCAAGAGATGTCCAAGGACCTTAATTTCGTGATTTGGGGCATAATCGCAAGCGAATCTCTCTCTCTCTCTCTCTCTCTCTCTCCCCATAACTTGCTATTTCACTTACTCGGGGTGTAAGCCGACTAACTACTTCGTTTTTGTTGAGGGGGGGCCGGCGTTAGGAAAGGTATGGAAGAGCCTAAAAAGGTCTGGAAAAGGTGATTTGCGTTGAGTTAAAGATACGGGAATTTTAGGATCAGATGTTTATGATTTATCTATTAGTATGAAAATGGGAAAAATAAATAATGTTCATGTTAAACAGTACAGAAAAATATTCCTAATAAAATATAGCGTATTGATATTAATGTTCGTTGGTGAAACAAGGATCTATTTGACTGTATATTTTAGCATGTGGCCGAGCAAGCTGGATGTCGGGTCGTGCCTTGTTTCCTTAACTGTACGGATTCGTAATCACCCCAGTTTCGGTGTTCAGTGAACGAAGTAACCCAATTTCAACAAACATTAACACAAAAATTAAAATAGATTATTTTCCTGAAAAATAAAGCTACCTTTTCCCAGTTTAACAAAGAAAATTATGTGGAAAAAAAAAATATTTTTTTATTTTATCAAACAGTATTTTGAAAAAAATTCTAAATATTCAGTTTATATGCTGCAAAAAAGAAAGGTTGAAGTCATAGGTCATACCAGTTATTGTAATATAATCAGAATTATAAATATGTAAGAGAGTGGGTAATTAGTAAAGTGTAATTTTGATGGAGGTCAGCCTCTTACCTTACATAATATTAATTGCAAGAACCATTGCTCTCCGTCAATAGGACGGTCTAAATAAAAATGCAATAAGAGTAGCTTCATCAGGAGACTGCAGTAATATATTTTTGGACATGAGTATCATGCAATTAATAAAAAAAACTAAAAATTGGATCCAGGGACCAGGATACTACCTTGTGGAACACCAGGGTCTAGATTAGGTTACGATGAGGTTGACAACCAGCTTTGATGCCAGTTTCCTTAAGAGCTGTGAATGAATTTTGGTTAAAAGGTACTAGTTTTTTTCTACTCCTGCGGCAATGGCAGTGGGTACATGCTTTTTTCACATCTGCGTGCTTAAAAAAAAAATGTCAGTATAGCATGTATTTCTGGCAGTGTACACGCATTCTTTGTCAGTGGTTGGGTTGCAGTATAGCGAAACTAAATCTAGGAACTGAAATTCTTCAAAGAGTTCGTGGTAGGAGGAGATATGTTCGTCCATGCTCACGTTATTTGAGGAATCATGAATATAGAACTGCATAATCCTTACTCATATTTTCAGTGGCGTGGTTGGTATGGGTTTTGCCTGCCACCTCGGTGACCGCGAGTTCGATTCTCGAGCATTCCTTTGAGGGTTTAGAGACGTGTATTTCTGGTGAGAGAAGTTCACTCTGGACGTGGTTCGGAAGTCACGTAAAGTCGTTGATCCCGTTGCTGTATAACCACTGGTTCCATGCAACGTAAAACCACCGCACAGACAAACAAACAAACAATCACTTGTATTGATGGATGTATCGCCAATGTATCCGGAACTCAGGGTAGACCTGGGATGCTTATAGAGTACAGATTATTTTGGTATCTTTCTGATAGAGAGGTGTTACACCATTCGAGAAATGTTATCCATCTCCTTGCACCCATTTCCCCCAAAAATTTCTCATTACAGAGAACTTAAATTGTGTAGATCACCTTCGTCCTAAATACAGCCTGAGACGATCCCACCAAAGAAACTTCAAAGAACATTTACTCGCACAACTAAAGCACTATCACGTCTCCGTTTTTCTTTCATCCTTTTCCCTTTTTTTTTTATCTTTTTTTCGTGCGTTCTTCCTCTTTCCGTTTCCCTTGTTTTCGGTGTGTAGACTTCAAAGATAAGAAAATGGAAACTATTTTCTCCAAGGGTCAACTGACAAAACTTTTCGTCGGTATTTTCATTGCTTCTTTGATCCTCATTTTCACACGTTCTTTAAAGGTTCCTCCTCCTCCTCCTCCTCCTCTTCTTCTTCTTAAGATGTACAGGACATAGTTTTTAATCCTTGTGAAACAGTGCCAAAATGATCTCCATAGTTAGAACTGTTGCATATCTGCTATTAACTAGATTTATGATGAGGTTTTAATCATATCATAAATTAGTAAATACTACCATTATAAATATGATGAGCAAATTTAACATTTTTCCCAAGATATTTTTAACATTTTTCCCAAGATATATTTAACATTTTTCCTAAGGTATATTTAACATCTTTTTCCATACCCACCTTCAGGAGGAACAGTGAGCGCTCTATTCACGATGGAATACGTGGGAGGGATCACAATGCCAAGGTATGTCACTAAATTGTACTAAATTCTGAATATTGTTCAATAATGGGAGAATTCATGCACTCTTTTAAATGTAGGCGAGAGGCATGGATGAATTTTTTGATAAAGAGGAGCACTGTCTTGTAACTAATGCATTATGCCATGCATTGGAACCTGGATTTAGTTCCTTATTGGACGAGTGGGTTGTGTACCCGCCTATCAGTTTGGTAGCCTGAGTTCACTCCCCGCTGCTGTCAATGCGGAACCAGAGGAATTTATTTCTGTTGATTAGAAATTCTTTCCTCGATGTAATATGGTTCGAATCTCACAGTAACCTGTAGTCGGTTCATAGACACGTAAAAAATCTAATCCTTTTTGTTTTCTGGAACATGAAACCTGCATTTTGTTTTTGACCCTGACTGTTTTGCATTTATAATTACGCCATTCAGTTTCTTGGGAAGGTGACAAAATGAAGAATCAAAGCCGTTTCGTCATTAATTATACTATAATCCATTTTTTCTTAGTAATTTGTTGTTGTTGTTGTTCTTATAAAGGGGTTAAGAATGCCTTATGGAAAAGCCTAAAAAGGACTGAAAAAGATACAGGAATTTTATGATAGGATCTTCATGATCAATTTATTGGAATGAAAATGTAAAAAAACAAATAATGTATATGTTAAACAGTACAGAACAATTATTTCCAAAAAACTACAGCATATTTATACTAATTTTCGTTAGAGAAACAATGCGCTATTTGACCGTAGATTTTAGCACGCAATCGAGTAACCTGGAGGTCGGATCACGCCTTGTTCTCTTCTGTAAGACATATCATGTAACCAAAATGTTGCAGCCAAAACAGCTGTAACCTTTGCTCCAAGATTGAAGAGATGGGTGACAGACAGACAGACTAATTGATCCGCTCGATGTAAGAAAAAACTGGGCTCTTGTTATCTTTTACTTAAATGGCCGGAGCATGACTGGAATAAGTAAATAAAAATGTAAATGCAACAGAACAAAAAAATGGAATGCAATATGATTTATAACGCAACTGCTTTAGTCTTCAGGAAAAACTAATCTTGTGAGGACATTTCCGTCGTGGGGTACTAACATATATATTTATATATATATATATATATATATATATATATATATATATATATATAAATATATAATATATATATATATTAGATATATATATAATATAATATATATAGTAATCCTTAACAAAGTAACCAACAAACAATCACGTGTGTACTCAGCCCGAATTAAGTCAGAAATTTATACAGACATATAAACATCACAACCCTTTTTTCTAATCGCAACCCACTTTTACACCTAACGAGTCACTGTCATCGAAAACATTTATTCACCCTAAGCAAACTTACCTTCTGTCATCATCAGCACCTTCCACATTACTTGTAAATCGGTTATATTCCAAGATTTTCAATTCCGCGTTTTTTCTTCTTAATTTCAAGCTGTCTACACAAGTGCCTTCCCCCCCCACAAAAAAAAAAAGGTCAGTCTTCCTGCCATCTGTCTTACTTTCCCTGTCAGAATCGTATGACACATTTTCCGTGTTACTCAGTAATGTTTATGTCTGAACCATTTTACCATCTTTACCTTTGAATCCTTTGCCTTATCCAGACATGCCTTCAAAACAGTGGTCAGTCACTGAGCAACATTCTCATCACTAGACTGCTGGAGGTATCTAGGCGTCTTTCCATTCGTCGACCTCATGTCCTCAGCTGTCACTTCTAGAACCATTCTCCGTCTTACCTTCTTCCAATCTACCTTTTTCTATCGACCACAATCAACAAATAATAGTGAATATGTCTGTCTGTATAAGCCACGATGGAAAATTAAACAACGGAGTTTCCGCAAGATCTTTCGACGTTCAAACGTTCTTTACTTAGCAGTAAAGGACGTTTGGACGTCGAAAGATCTTGCGGAAACCCAGTTGTTTAATTGATCACGTTCCAAACTTTCGTGATTCAGTTATACATACATACATCCCATTATATTATATATATCTATATATATATATTATATATATATATATATTATTATATATAAATAATATATATTTAATTTTTCTTTGTACATTGCATTGTAAGTATCACATATTCTTGTCACCATACACTATATATATTAAGATGTAATTCTATTTTCACCCTTGTTTCTATTTTTTTTGTAATAATTCTTTGCATCGAGAGAGAGAGAGAGAGAGAGAGAGAGAGAGAGAGAGAGAGAGAGAGAGAGAGTAAAATTAGACTTGCTTGATATTGGTTTAAATACGGAAACTGCCCGACAGAGTGGAATGAAATGGGCCAGAAATATTTTGTCCACCTGAACAAACAGGGAGAGTGTTTTCCGAAAATGACATTAGAGGATCCGCCCGAAGCACTGCTTAGCGACATCTGTTGGACAATAACAACACCTAATATTTCAACAACAAATGTAAACACGGAGAGTTCCTCCTTTTGGGGAAGAGACGGCAAAGCTGTGAGTAGGACCCGGATGCTCCAGGTGTGTCAACAAAGTCTTTGATGGCAGCAGCGTCTTTCTCTCGGGACGGAAATTCTCTCTCTCTCTCTCTCTCTCTCTCTCTCTCATGTTTTAAGATGATAGTTCCTTTACCAGAGGAGGTCTTCCTCGTCGTACAGGGAGATGGTATCAACCTGGAAGTTGTAAGTGTGTTTGTTTTTCCTCGAATGAGGTCATGTATGTTGAAACGCTTCCATCATCAGATCCAGCAACTCGTTGTATTCTGTCCCATTTCATGCATTCAGTATAAGTCATGGGTCCCACGAGGCAAATATACAAATTAAACTGGAAATCATTGTTAACAAAGCAGTATTCAATTTATGTTTGATCCTCAAGAGAATAATCCATATTATCAATTGAAAATTTGGAAGGAGTTTGTGTGCTCCATTCTCTTCTCCATGAAAGTTAGAATCCAACACAGGTCTCTGAATAATAGGAATTATATTAACACAGGCACAGTGGCACTAGCCTAAATTGCTCCTCCTTGCCCGTGAAATGGGTATCCGGCGAATTCGTCTACAACAATTCGTCTACAACAATTCATCTACATATACAATTGATCTACATATACAATTCATCTACGGCAAAATATTTATATTTTAAGTAACCTACTATAAATTTGGATAGTTTGTTGCTTTCATTAATGATGAATTTGGGAAATTGGTCTGTGACCATATTCTTTGAATCACCGTCTTAAAAAACTTCCATTTTAATACTATTTATTCGGATAGTTTGCTGCTTTCAGTAATGGTGTATTTGGAAAATGGTCTGTTAGCATATTATTCTTTGAATCACCTTTTTAAATACCTTCCCTTTTAGATACTGTTTTAAGCGTAAATATGCCTTTTGTAGTATTAGTATTTGGTAGCTTTTGGTATATATTTAAATATATAAAACCATAAATACAGGAGGGTCTTTATTATATAGGATAAAGTTGGATAAAAATTACAATGTTTTTACCTATTTTGGATATATTTGGATCAAAATTACAATACTTTTACTTAGTTTGGTTATATTTGGATAAAAGTTACAATATTGTTTATGCAAAACATAAAGAAAAGTTATGGATATCTTTAGATAAAAATTATAATATAAAATTACAATACAAACTATTAAAAAGAACTAGTATTTGAGTACAAAATAAAAAACCTTAAGAACATTAAAAAACAAAGGTTATAGGTGCTATTCCACAAATACATAATAAATTTATCTAAAAAACACAATATTATTACGTTTGCTAAAAAGACTAAATATATAAAAAATCATCTAAAATTGAAGACAAATATTTCTCCGGCCAAGGCGCCCAATCCAAGTGTCCTCAAAGTAATCTATGACCTCCTGCGCGTCATCAGTTGAAGGTGTACAAGATGGTAAAAAAAATTTTATTTTCTGTAAAAGCTGGCCATAAGTTTCCTCAGATTTGTTGGGTAGTAAAGCAAATACTAGTGGTAATGATGCCTTTTCTGTTAAACAATGCAAAGTATACAATTGGTGAAACAACAATGGAACAGTCTTAAATGTTCCATCGGCAAACCATTGATTACTTCTTGAAAGCAAATGAAGGTTGCGTTTCGTAGCAAAAATCACCATTCGTTTATCACCTTGCCCTGAATCATATGCTAAGAATGTCTCACCTTTGAGAGTTTTTGTATACCCGCAGAAAAAATGAATTCGTTGCAATTCCTTGGTAAGGCTTGAACTGCATTGTTTTGTACCCTTATAGAGCGCACTGTCCTTTCAACGGGAGTCTAGACACATCAGCCACACTACAATCTTCGAAGGCACTAGATATTATTGATTGTGGTGCTTCATTCGTACTTTCTTGCCATATGCCGTATTTTCAAAACAGTTTCTGTTGCTTCAACCTCCGCAGCATCTATTGTGTGATTATGACCGTTTGTAGAACTGATAACTTCTTCCTGTAATGTAGTTACAGGAGCACTGCACTTAATTTTGTGGTATTTATCACACTTCTAATATGTCTTGTCACCATTCGTTCTATTCTTATAGAATAAATAACCATCATGAACTCATTTCTTTCGTCCTTTCTCTGTTTCTATGTATTGCAGAGCCATCATATGGGTTTTGGAGCTCTTAAATCTTATCTGGTTTCTCTTGGAATAACAGTATATATCAAAGCCTCGAAAGAACTGAAGAATGTTGTTGTTGATACTTATTACTCTAACTAAGAAAGGAAAGTTGCCATGCAGTGGTAGTTTAGTCATTAAGAAAATTTTTTTTATAAGTGCTTGTTTACTGCTAACAGCCTCGTAAAAACTGTAGCACGTTGTTGCTGACAGTTATTGGTTTTCATAAGAAAGGAAATTCGCCATGTAGTGGTATTTTAGTAATTAAGAAAACAAATCTGGTAAGTGCTTGTTGTTTACTGCTAGCAGCTCTCTCAGCATCTCTCATTTTTGGAGATAATTATATTTAGATTGTTATTGCCCTTATACAGCCTATTTTGTCATTATTTTGGCTTGTTATTGAACGGTGGATTTATTGAATTCCTTTAGACTAGTTTTTTAAATTATTAATGGTGTTAGTTTGTATTTTTTTTGTTTTTGCCACCCAGAACCTTGACTCACTGTACATTATGTATTTAACTCTTGTGATTAAATTAATTTTAAGGTAACTTTTTGGTTTTGTTATGCTCCTCCCTCCTTTGTTTGTCACCTGTCGTCGGTCATTACAGCCCAATTGTTTATTATTTTTAAGAACCTGTCGATCTCGAGAGTCGAGATCGTAATAGTAGATGAATTGTTGTAGACGAATTGTTGTAGACGACATGAAGATAGTAGCCAGTATAAAACACGAAATCCCATATAGCTGACAGCACTTGGTAGCTATAGTCTTGACTAGAGAAAACAAGAATCTTGACCTCTGTACTCTCAGCTATATTGGTTCAGCTGGAAGTCGGAAGACATAAGCACTCAACTTCCCAGATTAAACAAGAAAAATTTTACGGTTGTTAACAATTTAAGAGCTAAAAAGACTACTAAAAGTCAGTGGAAAAGTTACAAAAGGCTGTACCCCTTTTGGTGATTAAAAGGAACAGCCTTGGAAGAGGAGGAAAGCATGAGGCGACCTAGATTGAGAAAGTTCGAACGAAAGAGAAGTACCGAATTCAGAGGGAATTGGTAAGTGAGGATCACCAAATTGACCCTAGAGGCCTTGGCAGTAGAGTACAAAGTTGAAGCCTATCTCGTCTCCTTGGAGGAGGTAAGCGCCTCAGTGGTCTGGTTGGTTTGGTGTTTGCTTCTCACCTCGGTGGTCGCGGGTTCGATATTCGGCCATTCCATTGAGGAGTGAGAGATGTGTATTTCTGGTGATAGAAGTTCACTCTCGATGTGGTTCGGAAGTCACGTAAAGCCGTTGGTCCCGTTGCTGAATAACCACTGGTTCCATGCAACGTAAAAACACCATACAAACAAACATCCTTGGAGGAGGTGGACTAAGGAAGAGTTGTTCGCTGTCAGTTACAAGTTCATTTAGAGTTTTGTCTTTGACTGTCAACGCAAACTTCTCATAAGACTCAAAGACTTTGGAAATCACGAGAAGGGTCAGTTAAAAGTCAGCAAGGAAGGAGAGAGAGAGAGAGAGAGAGAGAGAGAGAGAGAGAGAGAGAGAGAGATTCCACTGGCATTAGCTTCTGTTCCCCAGTTACCTACTACAGCCATGGTGCGCAGGCATCCGCCAGACCAGGGAAGCCAAGACTGCCAAACACCACTTCATTGACATGAACATAAACCAAATAACCATTTTCCCCTTTTCCCTCACCCTTCTGTTTCCCCCCCCCCCCCCCACTCCCCTTTTTTCTGTTCTTTTTCTTGTTGCTGTCTCCCCCTTCACGTTATCCGATGTAATCCTGCTTCCTTGTCGAAGCTTAAGAGAGATCTGGACAAGTTGTTAGAGTAGGAGGAGGGGGAGGGGGGGACGGTTGGGTAACTCACTTAATTCCATCATTTGCTTGTAGTTTTGGGAGTCTCCTGGAAATAGGGTTGGGGGGGGGGTGAGGGGTGCCTGGGACGTGGCAGGCAGTTGTCCAATTAAGTAGGATTAGCGCGTGACTTAACACTCAGTTCTGGTTTATTAGAAATAAACGATAACATAGAAAAATCCTTCGCTCGAAAAATAGTCTTGTTGTTTTCGCACACTCCACTTCGTCTGCCTGAGAGACGTCGTACGATTTTCCTTAGAAAAATTGCAGTGTTATATATCAAGATGATGCGTGTGATTTTTATCATTTTTCAATTATTGGAAAAGGATTAGGCCGCTTGATCACCCCATTAGCTGCCTTTTTGTAACGCGTTAATATTTTCCTCCATCGACGCTTTTATTCTCTCGGCTTCAGACGGTTGGTTACTCCATCATAATTATGGTTCCCGCTTCGATTTGTGTTTTAGAAATGACATGCTTTAATTTTGAAAAAAAAAAAAATGCAATCGCATGACATCACTTTAAGGGCTTTAACTTGTCTCGTGATAGAAACAGTTTTCATAAAATCATGTTTAGACGAAGAAATGTCTTCAGCCTTTAGCCACTAAAGCTACAGTGATGGGTAAGATTTAGATCTGGGGTCGGACGTGCTCTTGGACTGAAGCATACACGAATCTACTGGTGTCTTTCATGGGATCAGTGAATATAAAGCTGATATCAATTTCAACTTTTTATATCCTAGTGTTCTATATATAAGTTCTGTTTGAAATGTTTTGAAAATCTGGGTAGAAAATAAAATGAACATTTCTTTTCCACTTTGAAGCTTTGAGGCTACAAACGAGGGTTTGGAGTAGAAATGCTTTCAGTGTAATTTCCCAAATGTAGTAGAGCCAAAGACTAAGTATCAATCTAGAATAAAAAATTTTGTTCCTGGATTTTTAGTACCATTACAGCGTTGGTTTTCTGTACCTTTTCCCTGAGTTGGGTGGTCACTTTGTTTAGTACGTGAAATATCATCACATCAGGGTTCATGAAGAAACTTAGGGCACTATTTAGCAGGTCTCATCATTGAAACCCTCTCCCTCTCCATCAATGGTATTCATGGGACACCAATAAAAAGAAGACGAAAAGCAAGCCTAATTGAACCTCCCTTCCATTAAAAGTGGGTTCTTACTTCATTAGACCCCCATCAGAGATTCAAAATGTATTATTGAAATTCTTTCCCTTTCCATCAAAAGTATTCGTCAGACATAGAAGTCATAGGCATAGACAACATTTACCCTACTTACTTGATATGTAAATCTAAGCCAATCATTATAATGAGACTATTTGCCGGTAAAGAATCATAATTAACAGACGTGCAATCACTTGCCTCGTTCACTTCGCACACACACACACACACACACACACACCACACACACCGGGCTTCTCTGACCTCCTGTTACCAACCTCGCCAAAGAACAGTGTTAATAATGAACGGTTAAATGCATATTTTTATAGAATATTTTCTATAAAGATATGCATCAACTCGTGTTACACCCTGTATATGTGGTAGCACATATGCGTAATTGTTATACCAGAGTGATCTCTTAACAGCTCGAATTCTTCTCACTTTTGGATACGCTCGCCACTCAACGTGACCTCGTTCTGATACTCTGGATGCGGGTTCGAATCCTGCTGTGGCGATCAGAATGAATTCATAATCTTGCTTTTGGATGTAAAGCTATGCAGTGAGAAGCGTATCCAAAAAGTGTGGAGAATTCGAGGAGTTAAGTAGGCGTTGTGGTTATTTGAATAGTTTGATTATAGTTGGTTCTAAATGTCTTCATGATCAAATAAGAATTTGAACTATATCAGATTCGAGCAGTGTACTTTTGTATCTTCTAAACGATTTGACGGAGTTTTAACGGCGTGATCCGACCTCCAACTTTCTCGGGCCGCACTTTAAAATCTAAGGTTAAACAGCGCCCTGTTTCGCCAACGAAAATTAAAATAAATGTGCTATATTTTAGTCGATATATAATTGTTCTGTACTGTTTAAATAAGCACATTATTCAATTTTACATTTTCATTCTCATAAATAAATCATAAATATCCCATCCAAAAATTTCTGTATCTTTAACTCAACGCGAAACACCATTTTCAGACCATTTTTTGGCTTTTCAATGGGGCTTTCCTACCCCCTAACAAGAACAATAAGAGCAAGAACAACAATAACAACAACAGCAACAAAGCAGTTTGTAGGCTTACTCCACGAGTAAGCAAAAATTATAGTAATACCGATCGAATTGTATGAATGAGCGGCACATTAATAGCTTTAGGGAATTATTTTCTTATACTTCGCTTTGGGAAACATTTCTCTTAGGGAGAGGGATAGACTATGTAGGAAACTCTAGTGAATTATGGGTTAGATATGAACTAAACTCTCGTTCGGTTAATTGTGCCTAAATATGCGATAGAATTGATGTAACTTCCTGCTCAGCATTTAAATGTTTTGAAGTCGTGTTTTAATAACTTCTAGATGATATTGTCTTGGTTCTATTTTCTTTTGAGGACATGACTAGATATGGGATGTTTTGTCAATGGTTGAGTATTTGTAATTGTTCAGTGCCAAAGCCCACATGAATTCTGAAAACCCTGTTTCATAATGAATATTTGAATGATTTCGTATTGGATTAACAAGGCTATGTTCCGACTTCCAACTTACTCGGGGCGTGCGCTACAATCTAGTCAAATAGCGCGTTGTTACAGCAACGAAAATTAAGATAAATATGATATATTTTATTGGAAATAATTGTTCTATACTGTTTAAAATGCCCATGATTTATTTTTTACATTTTCACTTTTATTAAATCATAAATGCCCTATCCTAAAATTCCTGTATCCTTAACTCAACGCGAAACACCCTTTTCAGACCTTTTTCAGACACTTCCATAAGGCTCTCCTAACCCCCAACAAGAACAAACAGCAACAACAGCAAGAACAACAAGAACAAAGTAGTTTGTAGGCTTGATCCCCAAGTAAGCGAAAATGACTTTTAAGAAATATGGTATTACTGGCATTGATAGCATCGGTTTATATTAAATAAACACAATGCATAATGTAACTGTCTTGTATATGTAGTCATGCACCATTAATGTCTATTAGACACAAAGATCATAGAATATTCTAGAGGAATAGGGTCATTAATCATCTCTAAAGTATCCATGGTAACGATACCGATTGTCCCGTGTCCATATCACATCTATCTTAGCTTTGTAAGACATTGAAGACATTTCATGTAATGATTCTTACCCAAAGATACAAAGAAATCAGGACTCAAAGTATTCACATTCTCGTCGTCATGATGAATACCATTTTGAATATTCAAATTATCTAAAGTGGCAAACGTTTCCAATTTTATGCTTCCTTGTGATGGGTGTTGTGCGATAATGGAGCTTGAGTAAATATGCCGAAGGCGGAAAAATATTCTCTACACTCAACAGAAATAATTTTTTTTTTTTTTTTTTATTTTTTGGCTCTGGGAAGTACGAACAGGTGACCATCATTTAAGGTATGCAGGCTGTCGACACATATGCAAGAGAATCATCTGTCATCTCCATTTGCAAAGATTTAGCTTCTTTTTGCCTTCTGACAACAAAGACATCCTTACAAACAGATAAACAACTGAAACAATGTGTCCACTTTAGCTGACAAGACAAATGTATTATTATGATTACGAAAGCAAGTCTTTCGTTTACAAGCGTTAAGCACACAGTACAATATGCAAAATTAAAAACCTGAAAACTTATTAATGTAATCAAGTGAAAACTGGTCATTCTTTACAAAGTCATACACACCTTCATACAGAATAGAGACACATACGCACTTACGCTAAGTGAGCAGACAACAAATTAATGACTTTACCATCTGCTGACGCAATGAATGTTAAGTATAAAGGCAAACGCATTTCCTTTTTAGATAAACAAACAAAAATCGGTCATATTTGGTTTGCATAAAGTAGAGCAAGCACAAGATAGACAGAGGCACGTGCTTAATATGTTGCTGTCTCTGATGGGAATAGTTTTGTCTCTCCGTCCGCACTTTTTCCTGTCCGCCCCCAGATCTTAAAAACTACAGAGGCTAGAGGGCTGCAAATTGGTATGTTAATCATCCACCCTCCAACCATCAGCCATACTCAATTGCAGCCTCTACCTTCTGTAGTTTTTTATTTTATTTAAGGTTAAAGCTAGTCATGATCATGCGTCTGGCAACGATATAGGTCGTGCCACCACCGGGCGTTGGTTACAGTTTCATGGGCCGCGACTCATACAGCATTATATCGAGACCACCGAAAGGTCGCTTTATTCTCGGTGACCTTGATTATACAGTGCACAGAAAACTCGATTGCGCCGAAGGAACCTCGGCCCATTTTTTAAAATTGTTTTTAATGTAAATGCCATTCGCAGCTTCGATGCTTTCTCTTCAGCCGCCAGTTACGTCATCAAGATAAGACCAGACTTGGTCACAGACTACACCAATCAGTTTTTACCCGAGTTTACCATTATGTTTTGCCATCAAAGCAGGATAGAATTTCTATATAGTTTGTCAGAACTTGGAAAAATAAGTAGAATAGCCACACAATCAAAGGATATACCCACAGGTGTCTGCTCCTTTCCTTTTCCTGGCTTTGTCTCCATGCTAGATGGTTAAAAAATGTGTGCAAAACTAAAGGCCATTTGTCTTATGTAGTTAGATAATCGTAACAGGGGTCTAAACAACACCGGTCGTTGATGTCGAAAATAAACGAGGTGACATTGTTCGTCCTAATTAAATGTCTTTGTTCATACAAAACCGAAAATCAGGGGCTGGTGATATATTCTGAAAGCTCCCCCAAAAACCAGAACCATATCTATCCTGTAGAAGTAAGGTCTGCCAGTTGCCCAGACACAAAGGAAGACAGCTCCCAACTATTGACGGAGCCCTGTAATAAAAACGAAGAGCTGCAGGTCTTCCCCCATTAAACAAGAGAGGCAGCAAACGTCCACTCGACGATTCCCGGTGACAGATAAATCGAGAGAGTTTTACCTTCCGCAGAAATGAATGAACGGAAGTACGCGGGCCTCCGTTTCTCCCCGGCGAATAATAATAAATTTCCAGGACGATAACGCTAATCCGGTGACAGGAGGGGCTAGTCTTATCAGCTGTCATCCCCATTAACAAAGGAGTTATCAGCGCGGGTCGTTCACAAATAAAGACTAACACGGACGCGAATGTAAACGCAAACACAATAGAGGGAAGCTCTTTCGGTCCCCTGCTCGGGAAAACGCTCATACAGAACATAATCGCATTTAAATGAACACGAAAAGGTCATTTTTTGGACAGGCAATTTCGCATAGAAGTCCGAAGTGCAGACGTAAATGCACTTCGTCTTACATGAGCAAGCATTAAAAAGCTATTTTTTTGACGTAGTAAAAATATACAAGACAAAATACAGACACGTACCACACACATACCGATGTAAACAAGAGAAATACGCAAGTGTTTTTTAACAAAATTTGTTAACAGAAAAAAAGCAAAATATGAAGATATAAATTCTTTTAATAACCGAAGGAAAACGCACATCAAAGAGATACACACATAATTATCCTCTCACACTAAATATAGAAAAAAAAATTCTAGACACTTTAAAACATACAAATGTACGAGGTTTCGAATCAAACGAACTCATGCTTGTGTAAACAAGGTCATAATGCTTCATTTTCATAACATTTGTAATTGCTTTTAATAAAATAATATAATTTAGCGATGTAAAATCTAATATTATTTAATATTTCCTAACTTGACCAGACACTATACTCGGTTTTTTTCCATCTGTCCATCCACCTGTGGTGTTTGCGTATGGTAACACTGCGTCCCGGGCTTTAGATAGTTACATTCAGCTTACATTCAACAATAGTAACAATATCCTATTTC
>NC_087224.1:16780583-16853083 GCF_015104395.2 Macrobrachium nipponense | reverse complement strand
GGTAGATTTTTTATTTTTTTTTTAAGATCACGAGACAGCAACAGATGGACTGGAGAAGTGTGATCGCTCAATAATGGAACTAGTTGTTTTATAGTCCGTATTTCTAAGTATAAGGAGGAAGATTCCACCAGCGATTTGTGCCGTGATTCCACATTTATAGGAAATAGTTATGTTCCTTTTGTGTTCGTGTTCCCTGATGGTTGAAAGCTCCTTGCTTCAGTTGCAGTCTGTTCTGTTCGCACTTTGAAACTCCTAGTAGTGGAACCAACATAAGTCCGAAGATAACATTTATATGAACACTCAGGAACGCTTAATATTCAGAACAGTGTCGTCAAACTTACAAAACGGAGCAAATTATTGCGGGATTCCTAAGAACGAGCTTTTCCATGTAAATATGTGTTCTTGTTTAACGTCCATTATTTATGTGCTTAATTGGCAATTTTTGAAATGTATTAGTTTTAACTCATTCCCACTTATAGCTCTGTAAATAAAATTTTACTCTATTACTCTAAGATTTGATATACTCGTAATTCGTAAAAATGAAAGTCCCATACTTATGGCTGAGTTCATAAATTCGTCAAAAGTTCATGTTTCATCTCATCTTTACAAAACACCGAACGCCAATGTGACGCAGCTAAACCTTCGCTATCAAGATTTTTCTCTTATCCCTTTGCTGACAATGGCTTACTCATGAATTAAGCCACTTTCAAACCCGGCTGCCTTCGGATTCAGCCACTCCCTTCACACTTAAGCTACGAAAAGTGTGACAGTCACCTGAGTTGGGTAAGGGAGCGTTGTTGTCAAGGGTCCGTCCCTCTGGACCTACTGAGCTTTTTAAAATGTTTACCAATAGGTAGCCTGAGTCCGGAACATCCGGGGAAATGAAGTAGCTGATCTGAACAGAGCCGGATTCTACTGGACAACAACGTCATATCTTTTTACATTGCACTTTTGAATATTATGCAACTGCATTAAAAGTAAGAGCCGGTTTCCCTGATAGGAGAACTGCATACAATGCAGAGGGAAAGATAATAAAAGAAGGCAAAGAAAAGGGGAAATATTTTTGCCGGATGTGTTGATGTTTAGCAGCGAAGAGACAGACCTTCGTTTGAAAGATGAAAGGTTAAAATAGCGTTGAAACATGGAGGCAGTTAGAAAAATCAAAGGTTTGTTAGTAAATAAAAAGGAAGCAGATACTGAACTGTGCAATCCAGGTGTACTCATTTTTCATTTTTTTTTCCCTCGCGAATTCACGTATTTGTTTCAACGTATTCATTCATTCATTTCTCCATTCACTGATTCTTCTATTCTTTCATGGTTAGTTTTGCCATGGAAATTACAAGAATTTCGAATAATCGGTTTTTATCAGACACACCCACAAATGAATACAGTCCTCAATAGCCATCTCAGAAATATGAAAAGACTCGGAAGTGGAGGAAACAAAGCAGAATGAAGCAAGACCGAATGAATGAATGAGAGAAGAAGGAGAGGAAGAGGAAAAGTGTCCCTTTCCAACGGGGCCTTTGGGTAGCGCAAATGACTCCGAGATGAGAGTAAATGGAACCATTTTGTCCAACTTACCTAAATAGATCGGGTGGATGTTTGCCTCGAGGGAGATGCATCAACGGCCCCTGAAAACCTCCTTCCTTTTCTCACCCTTGGAGAGGAGAGGCAAGAAGATGGCAGACTGAAATGGCTTCCAAATGGCGCTCGCTTCATGAGGGCCATACGTCATGTCGTAAATCTCTGTTCCTCCGGGAAACAATAAGAGGAAAAAATCAAGGGTCTCTCGAGAGACGCCACACCCCTTCGCCACGGTTAGATTTGTGTGTGGGTGTGAGTGGGCCAGGGAGGAAGAAATATGACTTGGACTTGATGATGAAATACTGTTTCTGTCATTGAGGACAAAAGATTTGACTTCGTGTGGTCCAGTAGTTTGGACGCTTACCCTTGGCACTGACAGACCTAGGGTATGATGCCCCAGCGAGTCTAAACGATGTGAAAATACCGTGTTTATTGATGTCGTGTCTCAGTTGGCCAATCAACGATAATTATAGCAATAGTTCGTGGTTTGTGGTTGGGGGGGGGGGGGGGCGTGGGCTTTCAATTTCGTTTCATTCCAGAAGTCTGGATAGGAAACTCAAATGTGAGACAAAGACGAACAGAGGAACAAGGAAGAGTAGATACGAATCAAACAAATAGCAATATTTACAGAAAGAAGAATAATTTTTGGTGTATGTTGTAAAATAAGATGCCACAAGAATTGGGTCTTATATTAGAGAAGACAGTATGGCCCGCGTATTTGAAGACTGGATCTCTCTCTCTCTCTCTCTCTCTCTCTCTCTCTCTCTCTCTCTCTCTCTCTCTCAAATAGGATATATGCAGAAAAAGACAAATGCATAAAAAATGAAAATAGGTGTGAATAAGGTTATATTTTTTTTCAGAAAAGAATATAGAGTTATACAAAGTAAATTCTCTCTCTCTCTCTCTCTCTCTCAAAATGTGTAAATAACATGAATCTCTTTTACTCTGCCTCTCATGAAAATAAAAAGCAACTACGTTAGAAATAAAAAAAATAGCAAAGGAATGAAATTGTACAAAATAATGAAACTCTCTCTCTCTCTCTCCCTCTCTCTCCTCTCTCTCTCTCTCTCTCTCTCTCTCTCTCTCTCTCTCGTCTCTCTCCTCTCTCTCTCCTCTCTCTCTCTCTCTCTCCTCTCTCTCTCGGTCTCTCAATCTCTCTCTCTCTCTCCTCTCTGCCTCCTGAATAAAGGCTGGAACATTATCCCCAAAGGCTGGGGAACGGCTGTGAAACCAAAATATCTAACGCTAACTTTTTGATTGTCACAACAACTATTCCGTCGAATTCCAAGTTGATGGTATGAAATCCTTTGACAACGACCAGTGGACGAAATAAAAAGTGGAAAACTTTTTCTGCTGGGAATGATTGATCAAAATTCGGCTTCCAATAGAGTTATTTCTCTCTCTCTCCTCTCTCTCTCTCTCTCTCTCTCTCTCTCTCCTGTCACTCTAAGTAACCCCATCTCGGGTCTTCATTATAAAAGCCGAGATTAGCGCCATCTTAGATATGTAGAAATTCAAAATTCAGGACTAATTATTGTTATTTCGATCCTCTTAAATATCGACGAATGGACCAGGTCAAGTTGTTCGTTTTCAGCAAAATTTAATACCATGAGATTAAATACTGAAATGACTCACAATTTTTCATCTTTGTGTGTGTGTGTGTGTGTGCTCCTAATCTTGTAAGTACCTTAGGTTTAAATTTTGTGGAACATTAAACAGAACTGGATTGGATGGCGTCCACTGGCTCAAGTCATCGTTAGGGCACAATTCTTGCCAGTTTATTAAATAAAAATAAAATGTTATCAATTTTATTGTATCAGAGAAGGTAAAGCGCGAAAACACCTCTAATTTATGTTATTTCTTTTAAATAAAACGGTAGCAGTACAAAGCTCAGAAATAAGGCAGCTTAGTTCTAATCATGACGCAATAGAATGAAAGAAAATTCACAAAGGATGACTACAACGCCCATACCTGGCTGTGGATAGGAGGCAAGTGAATGCCGACCATTCAAAGTGCCAGAATGATCGTATAATTGCGGGTAGGTTGACCAGCCTTCGAGAATCCACAAGTCGCGAAGGTATGATCAGTCCTAAGGAGGTGTGTCGTATAATCTCCATTGCCACTGTCATTGC
The DNA here is from genome assembly GCF_015104395.2 of Macrobrachium nipponense. Lineage (NCBI taxonomy): Eukaryota > Metazoa > Arthropoda > Malacostraca > Decapoda > Palaemonidae > Macrobrachium > Macrobrachium nipponense. The sequence goes on along the minus strand of NC_087224.1, from coordinate 16,849,367 downwards.
AGCGACATTGCTGTATAGGGAGTAAATGAAAGCCGCCAAGTAATGCCTTGCTATTGATGATAAGAGGTTTATGGATAAAGAGAAGAAATGATATATGAAAGCATATTTTGATATGCTCTTCGTCAGCAAGCACACACACACATATATATATAAATATATATATATATATATATATATATATATATATATATATATATATATATATATATAAATATATATATATATATAAGAACTTAAAACGTGTCTTTCCTTGTGGCGAACTCCTTTGAAAAGATATTTATGTTGCCTTGGGGAATTACTGAGGCCCCCGGGTCAGGGGTAGAGGCAAGGGATTTGGGAACGGGGCGATGGAAGAGAGAGAGGAAAATTTGATAATAGTTTTGGTGGGGGGGGGAGATGGGGGCCAGAAGGAATCTCCTCTCTTTGGGGGCCTGAGATTTTCCAACACATTTCGGATTTCAAGACTTGACAGAATTTCTGTCTATATCATTCTTGGGCTTCGTGTGCGGAGGCTCCTCCCCCTACCGTGATGGTGACGTCACGGTTGTCAACAGCTGTCCCTTTCAGTGGTGTTCTTGCCTTTGCAGTTAGTCGGCACATTCTAAAACTGCTGTTAAAATGAAAAACGGGAAGGAGAGTAGAGTAATGTAAAAATCATTTTTAGAATGAAACTAGTTTTTTGATGATCAGAAGCTTAGCACGCGTGCCTCTTACTCTGATCATAGTAGGAACAGTTGGATTATTCATTCGCTCCAAGCTACCGATGACATTTTAGCAGTATAACTCTGAATTGGCCATGAAAGAAAAGACTTATAACATTAGTCTATTTTGCCGGAGAATTGATCTAAATTTCCCTTGGGTTATTTGTTTATTTGATGAAGCCTTCTTGACAAGAATTCTGATGGAATGTCAGTTGTAGTTTCATATATGACCTTAGGATAACAGGGGATTGTAGAATGACATGTTACTGCATTATTATTTATATGTTTAGCGGTTAAATTCAACCACCGTTGGCTCTTTAACAATTATATTTGATTCTGATGATCATCCATAGTTAATTTGTCATTACACCAGAAGGGGTTCTTCTTCTATTTTTTTTTTTATTAAGACTCCACTGGATAAAGAAAGCCATAAGGCATTCCCCATCCTTCAGGGATACAAGATATTCTGTGAGATAAAGCTATGTGGAAAATTGACTTCGAGAACCTAGGTCAACATTCGCATGTATACACTTTTTAGTTTGGCGGCACTTCTTTTTTGGTGTGTGTTTTTGACCCGCCTCGTGTTCATGAATTTTTTTAAATTGCTACCTGCGTGAGTATACAGCATTTCGCTCGTAAAAATTCATTTTGTTTATCTAAGCAAACGTTGACTACATTGTAGTTATAACGAATGAAGTTTTATATATATATATATATATATATATATATATATATATATATATATATATATATATTATAATATATATGTGTGTGTGTGTGTTGTGTGATAACGCAATGCCCTCTTGACTATTCGAATTCTTCCCGAAAAATTCGAAAAGTTATTTCAGTTACATACGTATCTGGTAAAAATTGACCAGTAGATTCTACATTATATATACATATATTGTATGTATGTATATATGTATGTACTCACGCACCTAGATTTCCTGTTCACCACAATCTATATTGGTCTGGCCGTTTGAATTTCTCCCCCTCGCTAGCAGTGCCCATTTTTGCCAACATTTCCATCCAAGTACTACAGCGACCGTCATCAGGTGCTCCTGGAACCCCGCGCCACAATAATTGCCGGAGCACTTTTCCCCACATCACTCTCGCGGGTGCAAATTTCCAAACTGGCCATTCTAGAACGTCAAATATAAAATCTATAAAAGCCGAGAAATCCCCGTCACTTTTATTTTGATTTCTCCCAGTCACTAACACATATTTATTTTCCCTCTCTTCTACAAAATCATCAAAAGCTAAACCGGTTTTGATTTTTCAGTGGAGCCTCGAGTCCCGTTTTTTCCGAACACCCGACTCTGCGTTCGGCTGCTCCTGTTTCTGCCTCCCCCTTCGTGCTAGGATTTCCATCCGATACTATACACCCTCAGAGAGAGAGAGAGAGAGAGAGAGAGAGAGAGAGAGAGAGAGAGAGAGAGAGGAATAGGGAAACATTTGTTCCTTACCATTCTCAATTTGGAAATCAGATGAAACATGACAAAGTACGATGTATGTTTAAAATTTTTGTTATTATTTTAAATAAATTTCATTTTCATATTATTATTTAAGAAAAATTCTTTTAAAAGCTTCTGTACCATTATATAATGAAAAAGGGTGTATCACAAAATGTATGTAGAATTTCACAGAATTCATTTACGAAAACCGAAGAGATACGAAAACAAGCTTAATTTTTTTTTCTTTTACTGAAGTCACATCTGGCACTCTTGACAAGCATTATGATCGTTTTTCTAGAATAATGATGAATCTTCTATGAAAGATTAAAAACCTTTTTGAATACACCTTACGGATCCCTAAGTTACCAAACCATATTATGAAGCCATATAACTATGCACTCTATTGTTCAAATAGAATTGAGTTAATTTCAGCATAAAATGTACATCTCGTGCCGGTTGTCACCATTGTGATTTAAATTACATCTTTCGGATCCAGGATACCTAAGTAATTTACTGGTCCAGTTTGGTTACTTCCTCTCTCCAATGGTTGGATATTTTCATTTTCTCTTATTTTAGCATTTCAGCGCCGCAAACTATGTAATATTCAATGCTTGTTCATAAATTGTCTTAATCACTTTCGCTGACCTGTCTGTGAGGGCAGGAATATAATAATAGTATTTAAAATGTAAATGACCCGAGCCAACCTTCATTTCAGAAATGTTTTTCAAAAACAAATAGATTTGTAATAAAAAAAATCATTATAATTCTGTTCCTAGGAGCACTATTTCATTTATTTCACACGAAAAAAAAAATAATTGATTATTACGACAGAACGAATCATACAGGAAAAATTGTGGCGTCGTTTTCCAGAAATTTGCTTGTAAACATATCGGGATTATCAGAATAAAACTTTTTAAATATCAACAGGCTAAGCATATCATCCGAATTAGCATTTTATATTGTCTGTCCTCACTTTTTCAGTCCGCCCTCAGAGCTTAAAAACTGCTGAGGCTACAGGGCTGCAAATTGGTATTTTGATCATCCACCCTTCAATTATCAAACATACCAAATTGGAACTCTCTAACCTCAGTAGGTAGCACTTTTCGGAGGCGTGGGACGCACCCCGACTCTGCCGTATCTGGTGAGCAACTAAAGCCCTACCCGTCACAGCTGATGGTTTTGTACAGCATGATACGTTGTACAGGGAACTCGATTGCGCCGAGGAAAGCTCGGCTCATTTTTTAAGAATATTAAACAAGAAAAACTGTTGGAATAAACAACTGTGAATCCATGCTGTCTGGCACATCAAGACAAAGGGGGTTTAATTTCATCTAGAATGTAAAACTAAAGGCAATTTATGTTAAACAGTCAACTCACTCCCGATGCTGGGACACATTTATGTGTGTTTACAATAAATACTATCAATTCCTAAAATTGTAATAAGGTTCGTCACATTTTTAAAGCATTTCCTGTCTTGTTGTTGAACAGTGATTTGTAATATCATTTAGAAGACGAAATCTCACGCAAATCAGAAGAAATGTCTTTTACGAAATCAGGATTAGTTAGGCCTTAACTATGAGTATTTGAGCAACATTTGAGAATATAAGCCCTGCAACGAGAATATTATATTGACTTATTAGCATCCGACGCTTTTGCTACCCTTTGGAATACTGAGCGGAATGGTCAGAGGTACCTATTTCTAAAAAAAAAAAAATAAAGTACAGACTAGTTGAATAGAATGCTTAGTTTAGATTCTAAGAAAAACTACTAACCAAAGATCTTCGTCTTTCTTTTCACTGCCGCTGCCGATTGTGGACTACTGTAACGAGAAGCCTTCATGACAAATAAAATGAAAGAGGCAATTCAGAAATGCCTCATTTTTTGAAGTTTTCCCTGTTAGTTTTTCCCTCCCACTGCAAAGGCGAGATCACGAACTAGTGTTGCATCAGGCGTCTGTAAAAAAACACAATCCCAGGGATGTTAGTCCTCGTTAGGTGTAACCCTGTTGAATTGGGAGGCTAAAGTGGTATTTAGGTCTGTAAAACAATTCCAGCCACAATGAATATGACTTGAAGCTTTGTGCAACACCGGGGAGCCTTACTTGTCATTAATAGAGGATACATAGAATAGGATTTTACCTATTGCCCGTTGTCAATTTCACTCTCAGTCGTTGCTTTTTTATAATGTACTCATTTCTGGAGCTGGGCGTTGCTACCTTTGACTACATCTTGAATCTGTGCATGGAGTTCTGGGTGCTTCTGTGTAATTTTGGTCCTCTGGGATGAAGCTTTGCTTGGTAGGGAAAACAAGGCGTGATCTGACCTCCAGCTTACTCGGGGCCTCGTGTAAAAATCTAGTAAAAAAACGCGTTGTTTTACCAACGAAAATTGAAATAAATACGCTATGATTTATTAGAAATAATTGCTCTGTACTGTTTAACGTGTGCGTTATTTTTTTTTTTCATTTTCATTATGATGAATAAATCATAAATATTCTATCCTAAAATTCCTGTATCTTTAACTCACCGTGAAACATCTTTTTCAGACCTTTTTAGGCTTTGACATAGGGCTTTCCTCCTCCTTACCCCACCCTCAACAAGAGCAACAAGAGTAAGAACAAGAACAACATGTCTGTAGGCTTACTCACCGAATAAGCGCAAAAAATAAGCAAATAAAGACCAGCGGGATGGAAACTTTATCTCATGGAGAGTAACAAATCCCTGGAGTGCATCGGAAAGTGAAAACTGGTTTAGATTTTAATGAATTCGCAAAACGGTCGAGGAAATAAATATGTAATGGACTTGTGTCTGCAAAGAGAAGTAAGTGGTTTATAAAATTTTCATTTTGTTCCACCTTTTTTTTTTTTTCATTGAATAGTCAGTTTCGAGATTCCTGCGATAAAATTTGTAAAATACATTCTTTAGTTGCTGATTGAAAGGACAGGAAGTGTCTGATGAATGAATGTGCATTGGAAATATTTGGACCCCAAAAGTAACAACTGCATGAAGGTGAGAGAAACCCTTTGGGAGATTGCAGTAGATCGGAATAAATCATTTAGTAGTTTTTCTCTGCACATTAAACATACATACACACACACACAGCTACTATATATAACGTGATATATATATATATATATATATATATATATATATATATTATATATACATACATATATATAGTATATGCATGCATATGATGTTTAGTCACTATATACATAAATATATATATATATATAATATTGATATATATATATATATATATATATAATATATATATATATATATATATGTATATGTGTGTGTGTGTATGTTGTGTGTTTATATATATATGTGTTTGTGTATATATAAATATATATATATATATATATATATATATATATATATATATATATATATACGTATATATATATATATATATATATATATATATATATATATATAAAGGTTTTTGCCACGAAGAAAAATTGAAAAGCGCATAGCCAAGAACTTTCTGTCTAGGCACGACCCTTTACTAAGGCATAACTGATTATACAGAGGAAAAAACATAGTAAAAGTAGGCTTAATATCCAAACTGACACTACAAGATTAGCAATATGGTCGATGAACCAAACAAAAACTTCTTTCAGTTTTCTTCTGAAGATTGAAAAAGAAACCCACAAATTCAATTTGTAACTTGTTTACTTCTAAGTATTTACATTTAGTTTTACTCCACACTCGAGTACTTTCAGGCCCTTCTGTGGCCCATTCTCAAGAGATGTTGGGATGTTAGCCTGGGTCAAGGCCCAGCAGTCTTCTGGAACTTCTTCTCGTTGTGCTGTCATTTATGCGATGGCTGTTCTGGTTTTCTTGAGAGTTGCCAACCCCTCTTGTCGCTCTGATATCCTGAGCTGATGGTCAATGGGATCACCCTTGTGGTAAGGGTGTGGTCACCGTAAGTCTGTTGGGCAGGAAACCTAATCTCCAGGTCAGCAGGGTCAATCTTAGCTTCTTTTAATATCAAAGCTCGGCTTATGGGATCTTCTGAGGTAAAACCTTTGTTTCCTTCAATTACTTTGATCTCTCCTGTGACTAATTTTGTTGCTTTTGTATATAAGCCTACTGTTTTTGAAATCCATCCTATGGTCATTTTCCCAACAATGTCTAGCTATAGCACTCCCCTGAGAGTTAAGCTGTACTGCCCTTCTATGTTCTTGGACTCTAGTCCTTATTCCCCTACCTGATTCCCCCACATATCGTCTCCACAATTATTGCAATTGATTATGTATACCCCCGCTACATCATCTGTATTACTGTCTTCTCCTTCCAATTTATTTTTACATACTTTGTTTTTTTTAAGGTAAGTATTACAAAGGTATATACAATTTTATTGACTTTCTTTTCATTTTTGAAGTGATTTTTTTGTTTTCATTTTAGGCATAAAAGGGAGGGCAACTATTTTCTTGTTTTCTTGATTCCATGTACTCTCTACATTCGCTCTGTTAAATATTTTTCTAGCTTTGGTGAGTGCCCTTTTTTTTCTGAACCATTCCGGGTATGCTAATGCATCGAAGCTTTTATCGATGTAATTTATTTCTTGCTCTATTTTGCAAGGGTCACACGCTCTCATTGCCCTAAGAAATAAACCTGTTAGAACCCCTATTTTTATATCATGACTATGAAAAGAGAAGAAATGAATATATGAGTTTTGTATGTGTGGGCTTTCTATATGTGCTGAATTCATATCCTTGTTTCTTTTCTTTTCTATGAGTATGTCTAAAAAGGCAGTTTATTATTGTTACTTTTCTCTAAAGTGAACTGGATATTGTTATCAAACTTATTGAGCTCATCTAGAAAAGTTTCTATTTTATTTCCATCCCCTTGCAGAATAGCAAAAAATATTCATCCACGTATCTCCACCATCCTTGCAGTTTTAAGTCAGGGACATTCACATTAGGAACTAGATTAGTTTCGAAATATTCCATATAGATGTTAGCGAGTATAGGTGATAATGAGGACCCCATATCTACTCCATATTTCTGTTTGTAAACATGTCCCTCAAACGTGAAATAAGTATCCACTGACACACAATTTGATCAACTCAAGGAAGACGCCTATTTCGATGTTTGGATTGAAAATACCCTCATTATGTTTAGTCTGTAGGAATTCTAATACTTTATCTAAGGGGACATTGGTGAATAATGCTACTACATCAAAACTAACCATGTGTCCCTTTATATTCTTTTTCTTAACTTTGTCTATGAAATCTACTGAGTGTTGCATATATATATGGCAGCCCCAAAATACACAAGGAGGGCTGCCCTCTACGCCCTATTGTTTCTAGTAGGAAATCTCCTAACAAAAACTTAGCAGTGTGGTTAGCTGGAGAACTAGGAATATACCTTAGTATATTTTCAGAATCCATATTAAACACTCAGTAGATTTCATAGACAGTTAAGAAAAAGAATATAAAGGGACACATGGTTGGTTTTTGATGTAGTAGCATTATTCACCAATGTCCCCTTAGATAAAGTATTAGAATTCCTACAGACTAAACTAATGAGGGTATTTTCAATCCAAACATCGAAATAGGCGTCTTCCTTGAGTTGATCAAATTGTGTGTCAGTGATACTTATTTCACGTTTGAGGGACATGTTTACAAACAGAAATATGGAGTAGCTATGGGGTCCTCATTATCACCTATACTCGCTAACATCTATATGGAATATTTCGAAACTAATCTAGTTCCTAATGTGAATGTCCCTGACTTAAAACTGCAAGGATGGTGGAGATACGTGGATGATATTTTTGCTATTCTGCAAGGGGATGGAAATAAAATAGCAAACTTTTTCTAGATGAGCTCAATAAGTTTGATAACAATGATCCAGTTCACTTTAGAGAAAAGTAACAATAATAAACTGCCCTTTTTAGACATACTCATAGAAAGAAAAGAAACAGGATATGAATTCAGCACATATAGAAAGCCCACACATACAAACTCATATATTCATTTCTTCTCTTTTCATAGTCATGATATAAAAATAGGGGTTCTAACAGGTTTATTTTTCTTAGGGCAATGAGAGCGTGTGACCCTTGCAAGATAGAGCAAGAAATAAATTACATCGATAAAAGCTTCGATGCATTAGCATACCCGGAATGGTTCAGAAAAAGGGCACTCACCAAAGCTAGAAAAAATATTTTACAGAGCGAATGTAGAGAGTACATGGAATAAAGAAAACAAGAAAATAGTTGCCCTCCCTTTTATGCCTAAAATGAAACAAATCACTTCAAAAATGAAAGAAAGTCAATATAAATTTTGTATATACCTTTGATAATACCTTAAAAAACAAGTATGTAAAAATAAATTGGAAGAGAAGACAGTAATACAGATGATGTAGCGGGGGTATACATAATCAATTGCAATAATTGTGGAGACAGATATGTGGGGGAATCAGGTAGGGGAATAAGGACTAGAGTCCAAGAACATAGAAGGGCAGTACAGCTTAACTCTCAGGGGAGTGCTATAGCTAGACATTGTTGGGAAAATGACCATAGGATGGATTTCAAAAACAGTAGGCTTATATACAAAAGCAACAAAATTAGTCACAGGAGAGATCAAAGTAATTGAAGGAAACAAAGGTTTTACCTCAGAAGATCCATAAGCCGAGCTTTGATATTAAAAAAGAAGCTAAGATTTGACCCTGCTGACTGGAGATTAGGTTTCCTGCCCAACAGACTTACGGTGACCACACCCTTACCACAAGGGTGAATCCCATTGACCATCAGCTCAGGATATCAGAGCGACAAGAGGGGATTGGCAACTCTCAAGAAAACCAGAACAGCTATCGCATAAATGACAGCACAACGAGAAGAAGTTCCAGAAGACTGCTGGGCCTTGACCCAGGCTAACATCCCAACATCTCTTGAGAATGGGCCACAGAAGGGCCTGAAAGTACTCGAGTGTGGAGTAAAACTAAATGTAAATACTTAGAAGTAAACAAGTTACAAATTGAATTTGTGGGTTTCTTTTTCAATATGGTCGATTTCACTCTACAGAAACGAGGAAACGCCTGAGGGCAAGATTAGCGATTTTTTGGCAGCCACTCCTTGGAGGAGCAGAACACGATGTTAACAGATGATTCAACCGGAAAACAATACATTTTGAAAAAAAACAAGGAGGCATATACAACTTATTACCATGAAATTTACAAAAATGTTCCCAAAAAAATGACTGAAAAGACGAAAAAAGGATATAAATATCGAGCAAGAGAGAGAGAGAGAGAAGAGAGAGAAATAATAACTATATACATGTGGGACTAATTAATTAGTAGTTCATTTCTTTTTAATTTGGTCCTTCATAAACATTTTACAAATATATGGGTCCAAATAGCACAATCCCAGACTAAGATTTAGGTTGTTTTTATTAGTGATTTGTATAATTGCTGATTCCAGTAAATTTCTTGAAACATAATCATTAGATCTAGCAATTACTTTTACTATGTTTTTCCTCTGTATGACCAGTCATGCCTTATGAAAGGGTCGTGCTAGACCGAAAGTTCTTGGCTATCTCGCTTTTCAATTTTCCTCCGTGGCAAAAACCTTTATTTATACATAGCATCACGTTTTATATACTTCGTGATTAAGTTATTTCATTATATTATATATATATATATATATATATATATATTATATATATATATATATATATATATATATAATACCCCATTGATATGGAGTACGCTGCATTTGGGGGGAATGATTTGCAATCAAAATGAATTGTAAATGATAAGTGTATCTACCCTGAACAGGATCGAACTCGGCTTTTAGGGCTGATACAGCGTCGAATTAAAATTGAGAGACTCAGCTTTTAAGATTCAAGCTGAATAGTGCTTGCAGCTTAATGTACAGAATTTTCTGTACTCCTAAAGCACAGTGAATTCCATAATAACAAGACACATCAAAGTTATCACAGCTAAAACGAGAGCATACAAAGTTGAACGAAGAGGAAAGTGATCATGAGGGGTTTGGGTGTTTACCACAGCGCAGGTGGTTGTGGATGGAATAGAATGGAATTTAGAGTTTAGGTTAAAGACCAAGTGCTGGGAGCTATGAGGTCATTCAGTGCTGGAATGGAAATTGAGAGTAGGTAGGTTTGAAAGGTGTAATTGGAGGAAAACCTCAAAGCCTTTTCGCAATAAAATAATTGTTAGGAGGGGGTGGATACCAAGAAAGATAATAAGAATGGAGGTACAGTAAAAGGAATGAAAGGGGTTGCAGCTAGAGGGCAGAAGGAACGCTGCACAGAACCTTTAGTAATGCCTATAGTGTACCGCATGAGGTGCACTGACCGCACGGGAGTGGTTGTGGAAAAAGTTACGTCTTCATTCTGAACTGTTGCTTTGTGCCCCTTCTAACCCAACTCGAACTTACCTCTACACTTCGGTTGCATGTTTGAATATGGCTGGACAAAGTACAATGAAATTATTGTAGGAGGGCATGTTCAAAATCTATGTGAGTATTTTAGTTAGTGGGCACACAATAATGTTAACACATTTTGTTCTATAAAACTCAGACTCCCACATACTCGACAAGCTCTCCCATTTTAACCTCCAAAGCGTTGAGGATTAAATCAAGCTGACTATAAAAACCCTATCTAAGGTTTTTTCAATGGAAGGCCACCTCTGACCTATGTGAATACAAAAGAATGGCTTGTTGCTTTTATAAACATGGTGACAAAAGTTTGACATAGAATCTGAACAGATTTCTGTACGTATAGTGATCTATTTACGCTTACGTGAGAACCGAATATAAAGAAGAGATCGCGATGTACAGTTGTTCAGTTTGGACAGTTGGAGGATCTTCAAATGTTGTAGAGATCTGAACACCAAGGAAGAATAAATGGATGCGCTGGAACACTTCAGTATGTGAAAGGAGGAGAAATGGAAGTAACTCAGAAACTGGCATTGGTATACTTGTGAATTGTGTAGCATTTCGTCTTGAACGGGAAATTACACTGATGATGATTTTCTTGCAATGAATTTATTTGTAAGTTGAGAGTCATTTGAGGTGAAAAGAATGAGTTATTTTGCGCATATTTCTGTTGTAAGTTGAAAACCTTGAACCCTTTGTTCTTCTATTGTTGAAATGTCGGGAACGATTCGGCAAGGCTTTTATGAACCCCCTCCCCCCCTCCCCCTGAAACCCTGGCTACCCAACAGCCAAATGATAGTATAGATAGACCTAGAGGTGGTTCTTGTTCACTAAGCTACTTGTGCCCGAGTTGAACTCTGTAAATGAGCTGTACCTTGGGCCACGGTTTTGGCGAGAAAAATAGGGCATAACTATTTTTAGGAGTTTGATATCAATCTATAGCTCAAGACTTCTGATTTTATATCCTGAGATATATCCTATAAAAGTCTTGACTTTCTCCTGTTATTGGTTCGCAAACAACTTCATTTCAAGTGGCTGGCACCATAAAGTGGTACTTAAATTTTCCATTTATATTGGGTCTCTCTCTCTCTCTCTCTCTCTTCTCTCTCTCTCTCTCTCTCTCTGAATGTCTTCATCCCACTACCAGCTCTCCTTTGCCTCCCTTACTTTCCCGGATGTTTCCTCAAATATTCCTTTTCATTCGTCCTAATTAATGCTGTATGATGTTGCCTCCATTCCAGAGGATTTTCAATTTCTAGATCAATTTCTCCCAACGCCTTTCTAAACTTCCTACTCTTATCAGCATCATTTAATAATTTGTACGACTTGATTTTCCTTACTCGTTTTGTCGTCTGGGTTTACCTTCCTTGCCGTTTTCATTTGAGTAACATCAAACGAATATACATATTTGATGGATACCTGCCAGAGGTTCAAGACCCAACTAACTACAAAGACAAGAAGAGCACAGCAAGGGACATTCGGTGACACGTGACGTCACAATCACGGAAGTGGGTGAGGACCTGAAACTTAAGAATATAGACAGAAAGTTTATGAAATCTTGTAATCAAAATGTGTTGGAAAATCTCAGCACCAAATAGATTCCTTCCTTCCTCCTCCCTCCCCCCCGCCAACTATTATCAAATTTTCTTCTTTCTCTTCCATCGCCCTGTACCTAAATCCCTGCCCCTACCCCCTACCCCTGACCCCCGGGCCTCAGTAATTCTCCCCGGCAACATAAATGTCTTTTCGAAGGAGTTCACGGAAAGACACTCTTTAGGGCACATTCTCTTGTTTGTATATATATATATCTATATATATATATATATATATATATATATATATATATATATATATATATATATGACTGGTAAAAGTGTTCTGTAACAACAGAATTCCATCTAATAAAAGGAGCCCATAAAAAACACCAAAATGTAGAGAGAAAAGTACTATATTTCAGAGACTGCTGTCTCTCTTCAGGTATATGAATGAGAAAAGTTTACAGAAAAGGTGGTATTTATACCAAGAGATTCGTCCACAAGTAAGCCAATTTAGGTCACCCCGCGCTGATAATCTTCCTTTAATCTTCTTAAGCGTTGGTTGAATGAACACTGCGTCGACGATGTCCGATGTCCAATTCCCTTTTGAGATGTTCATTACCTGCTTCTCTTTTATTAAGGCCGATTCCATCATTGACTCTTGTACCGGCAGTTGCTGCTATAAATTACACGTGACATATTCCAGTTTATTCTATGGTTATGTTCATTTATATGGTTGAAAATAGCCGAGTTCTGTTGTCCATACCTAACTGACCGTTTGTGTTCTGTATTAATCTCTGGGGAAGTGATTTACCTGTAAATCCGATGTAAGATTGGTCACAGTCCTGGCATGGGATCTCATATACCCCAGAGTCTTTGGGCGATGTCTTTTGTTGGACGTTAATCAGGGATTTGGCTAAGGTATTTGGGTAGGTAAATGCAAAAGGTTGGATTTCCCAGGGTGTGAGTTACTCTCTTAATCGTCTCCAGGTGGGGAATTTTTATTTTATTGTTGGGTGTGTCTCTGGTCTTGTCTTTAGGGGGTCGGTAGAAAATTACGTTTGCTTTTTGAATTGCTTTCTCAATTATATGGTCAGGATACTTTTAAAGATGAAAGTTGCTTGCGAATTAGTTCAAATTCTTTTTCCAGGAAATCTGGGGAACAAATTCGTAAGGCTCTTAAGAATAGGTTGCTAGCTAGACCTATCTTGAGATAGTATTGTCATGATAGCTAAAGTAGTGAATATATGAAAAGTGAGAACGTTGGTTTTCTGTATATGGTAAATTTGTGTTCTGTCGTGTCTCTGATTATTAAAACATCAAGAAAAGAAATTTTGTTGTCTGTTTCCCATTCAACTTTAAATTTGATGCTGGGCACTAATGCGTTTAATTTTGAGAGGAATTCATTAAAAATTACCCCACTTATTATCCCAAAATGTTAGTATGTCATCCACGTATCTCATCCACAGCATGTTTTTGGGTTTTATTGCATTTATTACTGTAGTTTCAAAGTATTCCATGTACAGATTGGCTAAAATAGGACTTAAAGGACTACCCATACTATACACCCGAATTTTGCTTGTAGAATGATTCCCCGAATGAAAATAACGTTATTAGATGCACATAATTCAACTAACTTTATTATTTTGTCAAGTGCCAAAGGGAAATGATCTGAATAGGGGATAATTTTTCCCTTAAAAACTGAAGAACGTCCTGTACTGGTACTTTTGTGAATAGGGAGTCTACGTCAAGGCTTAAAAGTTTTATGTTGTGAAGTGGTATATGTGCTTCTCTGAATTTGTGACAAAAGTCTTCCGAATGTTTGATGTGACTGGGAGAAAAAGTGCCTAAACTTAAAAAAGGAGAAAGGAGGCCAGCTAACCATTTAGAAATTTTGTAATTGAAAGCTCCGGCGCATGAAACGATGGGTCTGAATGGAAGATTGTCTTTGTGAGTTTTGGGAAGACCATAAAAGTATGGGTTAATTTTAGGAATTAATTACTTTAAATTTCTCTAATAGTTCAATACTCTTTTTGTCTTGGCCAATTAATCTTACTTTCCGAAAAAATTCTGTGGGAACGTTCTGGAGGGGATTTTTCGTCAGTTTTTCGTAAGTATTTGTGTCGCTAAGGAGCTGGTTGATTTTGTCGAGGTAAAAGTCTTTGTCCATTATTACAATTTTGCCGTCTTTGTCGGATCTACTTATTATAACATCTAACTTTTTTAGCGAGTGGATAGCTATCATGAATCTGCAAACGTAATTTTCTACCGACCGCCTAAAGACAAGACCAGAGACACACCCAACAATAAAATAAAAATTCCCCACCTGGAGACGATTAAGAGAGTAACTCACACCCTTGGGAAATCCAACCCTTTTGCATTTACCTACCCAAATACCTTAGCCAAATCCCTGATTAACGTCCAACAAAAGACATCGCCCAAAGACTCTGGGGTATATGAGATCCCATGCCAGGACTGTGACCAATCTTACATCGGATTTACAGGTAAATCACTTCCCCAGAGATTAATACAACACAAACGGTCAGTTAGGTATGGACAACAGAACTCGGCTATTTTCAACCATATAAATGAACATAACCATAGAATAAACTGGAATATGTCACGTGTAATTTATAGCAGCAACTGCCGGTACAAGAGTCAAATGATGGAATCGGTTCTTAATAAAAGAGAAGCAGGTAATGAACATCTCAAATGGAATTGGACATCGGACATCGTCGACGCAGTGTTCATTCAACCAACGCTTAAGAAGATTAAAGGAAGATTATCAGCGGGGGTAACCTAAATTGGCTTACTTGTGGACGAATCTCTTGGTATAAATACCACCTTTTCTGTAAACTTTTCTATTCATATACCTGAAGAGAGAGACAGCAGTCTCTGAAATATAGTACTTTTCTCTCTACATTTTGGTGTTTTTTATGGGCTCCTTTTATTAGAGATATATATAATATATATATATATATATATATATATATATATATATATATATATATATATATATATATAGTCGCATGCCATCCGCAATCTTGTTGGGTCCAAAAGCTAATGTTTCAATTGATTGAGTAGATCAGTGACTTAGCTCAAAGAGGATTCCTTTGGAACAGAATAACAGAATCGATGACTACGTAGGACCAATGAAAAAAGATGGCAGCGAACAGAAAGTAGTCAATTTAGCCATGTGAAAGTTATACAACTACCAATATTTGGTTCAAAACACTATGCAGCCATTAAAATTAAGTATTAATTTCACTAAAAGGCAAGGGGCATTAAAAGGGGCTTTTGTTGAACCCTGTAGCACATTCTAGGGTACTTTATATAGGGTTACAAACACTAACTAGTGCCACACCTGGTACGATGCGTTAACTAAAATAGTTAGAACTAACTCTAAAGTTAACGCTTAGAGTAAAACAGGATTTCCTTCGACAGGTCTGACTCAGAGCAGATAGAGACAGAGTAACTCAACAGTGTCTGAGATGACTTTTCCTTTGAATTGATTGTGTTTGGCACCACTGAAGGACACACAGACACAACAGTACATCTGCAACATATTCAGAGTTGTAGCAACTGAGGCTAGGGATATTGCAAAGGATTTACTTTACTTTTAAGGCTCAAGCGCTAAGCAGCTTGATTAAATTTACGTATTCGTTAATTCCGTATTTGGTTTCAAGCAAAAATTTAAACTCGGCAGCTTGACGCCAAGAAAACAACTAGAATCACTTATTAAAATATTACCATATCACTGCAAAGAGATATTTATTTCGCTGCACTGGGTCACATTTTCACTCGAGTAGGAATTTGGGGAAAGCAAATTAAGACGGTGTTTTGAGGAGGGCTGCTGGAGCGGAGGTGTTACTGAAGTTATCCTGCCCTTAAGGAAATTGGCACAGTAGTTGAAGAAGAGGTTGAAAATTAAGGCTTGTCCTTTTTTCCATGAGTGTTGTGACCGAATTCAGGTGGACGTATGCAAGTGGCCAGGTGGTTTTGGGGGTGTGAAACGCTAATGATAGCTAGAGGTTGTTAAAGGTGGTTATACGGAGATAGGGAACTAAACAATTGACTTAAGGGACGGACATTACTGGCAATTGTCTGAAGGACTCTTTAACGGCGAAGCACGTGTTGTCAAAGGGACTGCCACTGCTAATCTGAGAATCCTCTGGAGATTCGCTCAGTGTCACGCTATTGTATTCACAGTGTCTTGAAAGGAAATTTTAAGGGTACGAAGGGACGTTAAGGAAGCTACGCTGGGATTATTTTAACAGTAAGCTGATTTATGATGACGTTAGGAAGTGAAGGTGAGGCGTCTGGAAGTGTCCATGATTTATTTGACAGCTAGATGAATTGGTCTTATTTTCCCAGGCACTTTTTTGTGCCGCTCCTATATGAAGGTAAAAAACCGCTCTGGGCAGAACACCTGACTTCCTGGACAACCACCCATATTTCTCACTTTGACTTACATGGTTTTTTGATTGGAGAAAATTTAAAGAAGTCGAAAAAATGCAAGTTTCCTGAACTTGCCTCCTCTCCACAGCCAGGTACGAGCGTTGTAATCATCCTCTTTGTGAATATTTTCATTCTGTCACGCCATGATTAGAACTATGTTGCCTTATTTCTGAGCTTTGTAATGTGAAACTTTTTCTTTAAAATAAATAACCTAAATTAGAGTTGTTTTCACACTTTACCGTCTGTGATACACTAAAATTGATAAAATATTATGTTTAAAAACTGGTAAGACTTGTGCCCTAATGATGACTTGAACCAATGGACGCATCCAATAAAGTTTTGTTTAATGTTCAACAAAATTTAAACCGAATGTACAGTGGTGCTCAAATCTCATGCGACATGATTCTTTTTGTTTCGTCCAGATTCTCAGACTCAACGTAACGTTGCCAAGTAGTGCTAAACTTTTTTTTTTATTTGTAATGTCATGCATGCCGAAAAGTTTGAAACTCACAGCTAGCCCTATTTTCCTTATGGTTGAATAGATATGATCCCTTTTATGCCTTGGTATAATTCGTAATCTGTGCGATTTGAACTGATTTTTTATTTCTATTTCACGTTGCTCAGTTCAAGGTGCAGTGCAATGAAAGCGCATTTAACATGCCAACACCTCGGACTGGTCAACATAACCACGTCTGCAGCATTGTGACATCAGACAAAATAAGCTCAACAGTCATAGCAATTATTGCAAAGTAGGACTATGAATTAAAAAAAATTTTCTTTGAATGTGGAAGTTTTCGGCTGTGTTTAAGCTGCCTGTATGTTGCAAAATGTTTTATAGGCCTAAAAAAATATTCTAAGCCTTCTGAGATGTAATCTATGTTACTAATGAATTTATTTGTAGAGATTACCTGTTCTTTGAAGAATAAAAGAAGATTATGATTTTGGTTATCTGGAGAAGATGGCTATTAATCGAAATATCATAAGTATTAATATCAAGGCGTATGGAACACTTGTTTTTCAACTGGTTTAAAATAATATTTTCTTAAAAGTCCTTCTGCTCGCTTTTGATGTATAATTAATTCTTTCGTAAGGTAACTTGAAGTACAAGAATGTGTAGATAACCTCATTTGCTCTCTGGCCAGAAATTGTTAATAGAGAAATGTGAGTGTTAAGTGTAAAGAAAATAAACTAACACCTAGGCCTAGGGATAATATCTTGCATAGGCGAATACTTGCTAGTATGCCATCAATTTTGAAATGTTTAAGAAATATAACAAATAATTATGTATGAAAATCCAAACATTCCTCTAACACGTATAAAGTAAAGGTTTTCAAGATATTATCATGGTCGCTACTCATTGTAGACTTACTTATGTTACACCGGGAGGTTATTGTTGCACCAACACTAATAATACGTCAAGCGCCTCAGTGGCGTGGTTGGTATGGTGTTTCCTTTCCACTTCGGTGGTCGCGGGTTCGATTCTTGGCTATTCCATTGAGGAGTTAGAGATGTGTATTTCTGGTGATAGAAGTTCACTCTCGACGTGGTTCGGAAGTCACGTAAAGCCGTTGGTCCCGTTGCTGAATAACCACTGGTTCTATGCAACGTAAAAACACCATACAAACAAACAAACAAAAATAATACGTCACACATGCTTCCCCTCACACGTAGATATCGCTGGACGCATTCTACTTTTGTATATATACATATATATATATATATATATATATATATATATATATATACATATATATATATATATGTTAATTTTTTTTTCAGCGTTAAGGTATAAAAGCAATCAAATACAACTATTTCAAATTTTATGCTTGCTTTGGAAGCATTATTAATATTATTACAATTTTTAAAGTTTTTTTTTTAACGTTTGAACTGTGGTTTGATGGCGACTTCGTTTTGGTCAAATGCATCAGCGATAAGTGAACGAAAGTTTTGAAAATGTTTCGTTGGAGTTTTTCTGAAATTTGGTTACACGTGACATTTTCTTACAGTTTTGAAATATATGGCAGATTTTACCCTTATGAAACATATTATGGCCTTATTTTATGCAATAATCGTGTTTTGTCGTTGAAATAATACATAATTATATATGGAGCATGCTAGTTGCCAGTTAGTGAATTTTGAACAAAATCCTATGGATTCATGTCACACGAGATTTGAGCATCACTGTACTTACAAGATCAGGAACACAACAAAAAGAAGAAAAAAAAGGAAAAAATGTGATAGTCACTTCAGTATTTAATCTCATGGTATTAATTATCTTGCTGAAAACGAATAACCGGACCAGGTGCACTTATTTAAGTATTTAATCTCAAGATAATAATTTTTTTGTGTGCTGAAAATGAACAACTGTACCTGGTCCAATCATCGATACTTAAGAGGATCGAAATTGTGCAAAGAGGGTATATGCGATCTCTATACCAGTACTTTGTAGTTCGGTGGTCTTCCACCTTGCAGCCATTTTTAAAGGTCTGGTAACCTGCAAATTGAACAGGGAATTAATGCGATTGTGATTTTTTTTATCGGTTTTGCTTAATGAGTAAGCGTTTAGCGAATTTTTAGAGATTAATGAGTGTTTAGTGAATGTTTATCAGTGTTTAGTGAATGTTTAGTTTAGGGTTTAGTGAATGTTTAGTGTGTTAAGTATTCAGTGAATGTTTAGTGAGTGTTTAGGGTTTAGTGAATGTTTAGTGTGTTAGTATTCCGTGAATGAGTAATGAGTGTTTAGGGTTTAGTGAATGTTTTGTGAATGTTATTGAATGTTTAATGTATTAGTATTCGGTGAATGTTTAGGGAGTCCTTAGGGTTTTAGTGAATGTTTAGTGTGTAAGTATTCAGTGAGTGTTTAGTGAATTTTAGAGTTTAGTGAATGTTTCGTGGTTAAGTATTCATTGAGTGTATAGGGTTTAATCAGTGTTTAGTGTGTAAGTGTTTAGAGTTTAGTGAAGGTTTAGTGCATGTTAGTGGTAAGTGAATGTTTAGTGTGTAAGTATTCAGGGAATGCTAACTGTGTAAATATTCAGAGAATGTTTAGTTAGCGTTTTAAGTTTAGTGAATGTATTGTGAATGTTAGTGTTTAGAGAATGTTTGGTGATAACCATTCAGGGAATGGTTAATGATGTTTAGTGAATGGTTTGGGTTTAGTTAGTGTTTAGTGAAGGTTTAGTGTGTAAATATTTAGTAAATGTTTAGTGTGTAAATATGCAGTGAATGTTTGTGTTATTGAATGTTTAGTAGGTATTCAGCGAGTGTTGACTTAATTCTTGTGAATGTTAGTGTTCAATGAATTTTTAGTTGTGTAAGTGTTTATTGAGTGATGAGTGGATATTCATTCACTGTTTAGTGTTTAATAAGTGCTTAGGGGTTTAGTGACTATTTAGTGTATAGTGAGTGCTTAGTGAATGTTTAGTAAGTGTTTAGTTTAAAGTGAGTACTTAGTGAATGTTCAGTGTATAGTGAGTGCTTAGTCATTGTTTAGTGTTTAATTGATGTTTAGGATTAAGTGAGCATTTAATGAATGTTAACTAAATGTTTTGGGGTATAGTGAGTAATAGTGAGTTTAGTTTTTTATGAGTGTTTAGTGAGCGTTTAGTGTATAGTGAGTGCCTAGTGCGTGTTGGCTATTCAGTGAGTGTTTAGTGTTATTAAGTGTGAGCGTATGTTAAGTGAGTATTTTTAGTGAGTGTGAGTGTTGAGTGAGTGTAAGCGCATTGTGAATATTAGTGGTTAGTGATTGTTCATTACTGTTTAGTTAGTTCTTAGTGACTGTATGCAAAGAAAGTCATGTATTTTACAGGAACAATTTATGCTTAGGCTTTGACCACAATGGTTGGAGTGCTTAGGCCAACCTGTTTTTGTAAGGTAATTTTTCTCTGTGAAGTTGGGTCCCAAATAATAATAATAATAATAATAATAATAATAATAATAATAATAATAATAATAATAATAATAATAATAATAATAATAATAATAATAATAATGATAATAATAATAATAATAATAATAATAATAATAATAATACCATCAACAACAACAATATTATTATTAATAATAATAGTAAAAAAGATTAAAAAAAATAATAGTAAAGTAATAAGAGTAATAAATCATACGACTATGAGCTGGAGTGAGACCTTTCAATATGGCCGCCTGAAGTCACAGACACAGTCGGCGGGGAGATCACAACTTCAGTGATTGACGCTCTATGATATTACTACATTATCTAAGGTGGCGCTCATCCCTGCTTATATAATGAAGGCTTCGAAATGGATACTTATCAGGCAGTAAAGCACACCTAGAGAGAGAGAGAGGAAGAGAAGGAGAGAGAGAGAGAGAGAGAGAGAGAGAGAGAGAGAGAGAGATAACTCTATTGGAAGCCGAATTTTGATCAATCATTCCCAGCAGAAAAAGTTTTCCACTTTTTATTTCGTCCACTGGTCGTTGTCAAAGGATTTCATACCATCAACTTGGAATTCGGCGGAATAGTTGTTGTGACAATCAAAAAGTTAGCGTTAGATATTTTGGTTTCACAGCCGTTCCCCAGCCTTTGGGGATAATGTTCCAGCCTTTCCAGGAGGCAGAGAGAGAGAGAGAGAGAGTTTCATTATTTTGTACAATTTCATTCCTTTGCTATTTTTTTTTTATTTCTAACGTAGTTGCTTTTTATTTTCATGAGAGGCAGAGTAAGAGAGATTCATGTTATTTACACTTTTTGAGAGAGAGAGAGAGAGAGAGAGAGAGAGAGAGAGAGAGAGAGAGAGAGAGAGAGAGAGAGAGAGAGAATTAGTTTGTACAACTCTATAATCTTTTCTGCAAAAAAAATTATAACCTTATTCACACCTATTTTTTATTTTTTACGCATTTATCCATTGTTCTGTATATATCATGTTATAGAGAGAGAGAGACAGAGACAGACACACACACACACACACACACACACACACACAGATCCAGTTTTCAAATACGCGGGCCATACTGTCTTCTCTAATATAACACCCAATTCTTGTGGCATCTTATTCTACAACATACACCAATAATTATTCTTCTTTCTGTAAATATTGCTATTTGTTTTATTCGTATCTACCCTTCCTTGTTCCTCTGTTCGTCTTTGTCTCACATTTGAGGTTCCTATCCAGACTTCTGGAATGAACTTGAAAGCCCGACGCCCTTCCCATGGAAGCCTAACCGCCCCCCCCCACACAACATACCACGAACTATTGCTATAATTATCGTTGGTTGGCCAACTGAGACACGACATCAATAAACACGGTATTTTCACATCGTTTAGACTCGCTGGGGCATCATACCCTAGGTCTGTCAGTGCCAAGGGTAAACGTCCAAACTATTGGACCACATGAAAGCAAATCTTTTGTCCTCAATGGCAGAAACAGTATTTCATCATCAAGTCCAAGTCATATTTCTTCCTCCCTGGCCCTCTCACCCACCCACACACAAATCTAACCGTGGCGAAGGGTGTGGCGTCTCTCGAGAGACCCTTGATTTTTTTCTCTTATTGTTTCCCGGAGGAACAGAGATTTACGACATGACGTATGGCCCTCATGAAGCGAGCGCCATTTGGAAGCCATTTCAGTCTGCCATCTTCTTGCCTCTCCTCTCCAAGGGTGAGAGAAGGAAGGAGGTTTTCAGGGGCCGTTGATGCATCTCCCTCGAGGCAAACATCCACCCGATCTATTTAGGTAAGTTGGACAAAATGGTTCCATTTACTCTCATCTCGGAGTCATTTGCGCTACCCAAAGGCCCCGTTGGAAGGGACACTTTTCCTCTTCCTCTTCTTCTTCTTCTTCCTCTCATTCATTCATTCGGTCTTGCTTCATTCAGCCTTTTCATATTTAGAGGGCTATTGGGGGCTGTATTCATTTGTGGGTTTGGCTGATAAAAACCGATCCGAATTTCTTATGATTTTCATGATAAAACTAATCATGAATGAATGAATGAAACAATTAATGAATGGGTAAATGAAGAATCAATGAATGGATAATTGAATGAATGAAGGAATAAATGAATGGATAAATTAAGGAATGAATCAATCAATGAATGGATAAAGGAATGAATGAATGATATAAGGAATCAATGAATGGATAAAGTAATGAATGAGTGATAGAAGGAATCAATGAATGGATAATTGAATGAATGAGAAATACTTGCATTGAAACAAAAAAGTGAATTCGGGAAAAAAAGTGGAAAAATTAGTATTTTGGGAATGCTTTTCAATCTAACTTATTTCTGCTTGTGTTATGACTATCAAAAGATATTCTGTATGGATGAGTTGTTTATGGAAACCAAGGTTTTCATATTGTTCTTATTCATTACAGAGATTAAATTATTGTTTTGAATTATAGTATCAGTATTTTATAATAACTGTAATATTGCTATGCATACCATTTCTATTGCGACTTCTCCAACTGAGTGAATTAAACTTGTCCCTGTTGCTTATTTTCACCTGAGACTGTATTTATTATTATGTTATGTGTTACTGACACTAAGTGTATAGATTAATAAGCAAATTGCCCTTGAATGGCTTCAGGTAAGGTAAATGGATTCTGCCATCTGTGTTGCATATTGTGCCGTTACATCGTGCGAGAATATATACCTAGGGGGAAGCGGGATGTCCCTTACCGAGTGAGATCACCAGGGTATCGAGATAATTCAATTTCTGGAGGTCGCAACGTGACACTGGTCTTCAGCACTGAGTATTCGGAGCGTTACGGCTCGTTTGGATCCTATTACGAAAGTTATTCGATTGCAGGACGTCGGTCCCCAAGTCTTTAGAGAGAGAGAGAGAGGCTTTCTTTCATTCAATATTATGAATGTATATATGTAATATATATATAATCACATTTGTACATACATACGTATATATGGTTGGTAGGGTTTTGACACACGGTCCCACTTTTCCTTCGTGGCATTTGCCATTATCTATATATACATTCATCACGCTCCATTTCATCGTGAATCAGTAATATAGTATGTATATATATATATATATATATATATATATATATATATATATATATATATATATATATATATATATATATATATACATATGTTTGTGTATGTGCCTGTGGGGCAAATTTGGGTTTTTCGTTAGAGACCCTCCTGTTGACCCTCTCCTTAGCTCATTATGCATGTTCTATTTCTGTCACTCAGTTTGTAAGATAGAGCAAAAGTGCCATTACCCCTTTTATTAATAATGACAAGTGTTTTGCCTTTGAAATATTGCCAGGTTTTTCATAGCTTCATTTATCCAGACCTTTTTTTCATTAATAGATGTCTGGAACATCACTTTTGTAGTTCCGAAAACACTGACAGAAAATTTATTTATTTGAAGAAATATAGTCTGAATTTTATTCAGAATACTCTGGGATGCAAATTAGGGAAATAAAAGATTTCCAAAGATCAGATGCTTGGATATCTCACTGAAAAGCCAATAAAAACCAAGAACGTATAGAAATAATGTAATAAGCCCGTTACTTTAATAAATTAGCTTCTCTGGATGAAATATCTGTTTGCAAAAGAAAAAAAGGAGATTAAAGTATAAAGAAAACACAAAGAGTAAAAACAAAAATATTATGATTCATTCTTAGCATTTAAAAGTAGCTTAGACACGAAGTGCAGAGACAAGTTAATTGGAAAAATTAAGAGTAATAAAGGTTGTCTATAATTTGCATTCGTTTTAATTTCTGCTTTAAGTTTGTTGGTAAAAGGAATGGAATATTTTCGCTTAAAGGGGGAAAAAAATTATTAACTCCATTTGAATAAAAAGGTGTTCACATCACACTAGAAAAGGTCAGAGTTGAAGTCCAAATGTATTTTTCCAGAAATAAACACCTGCCTTTTCTCTCTCTCTCTCTCTCTCTCTCTCTCTCTCTCTCTCTGGCACCTTTGCCCTTCATGTAATAGATTCAATATCTCCAATTCTTACCCGCCTGAACATTTCATAAATGAACCGTGGCATAACCTTTGTATATAAATGCGAGTAAAAAAGTTTAATTCTGTCACTTTGAAATTCATTTCTTTTCTCCAGGAAAAACTTGTTGGTTACCCCGTTAGTGGCAAGGAAAATTCAATAATTATTGCATCATTCTTGTGAATGAGGCTCCTGGTATTAGCTAGAGGTCGAAAACCTTTGTTATTTTCAATCAAATCCCCAACAGTGGATCGAACCCCTCCATGGAGACACACACACACACACACACACACACAGAATTAAATTTAAAGTCTTCCTGGGAGTCTTTGAGGCTCATAGGGCAGGCGCTGATGTTCTGTATCTTATGTCGAAAGCCAGTTGGGTACAAGTCCTGACGCCCAAGGCACGTGGCCAGAGTGTCGCTAGGCACCACTGTTTTAACTGTTTTATTCTCTTACTAATCCTCCTGAGGTTTCAGACCGCTACGTTGGAGGACACCGGGATTATGTAGTGGCCTCATTCCCGAGCAACCTGTGAGCCTCGTGATTTGAACTCCGGTTGTCTGTGTGTGTGTGTGTGTGTGTGTGTATATATATATATATATATATATATATATATATATATATATATATATATATATATATATATATATATATATATATATATATATATATATATATATATGTATGTATATATATACCTGTGTGTGTGTGTAATTTTTGTCTGCAATTCTGGATAGTGTTATGGGATCGGGAAGACGAAAATCTTGGATCGCTTTAATATCTCCAAAATCAAATTGTCTTCTTGTTTATTGGTGTCATACTCCTCCGTTCAAAACTATACCTGCTTCATGTTGTTATAAAGAGATTTTGTTGCATTTGTTTTTGGAAGATGTCACCCCGTGGTTCTGTAAGTCTGAACTGACTACTTAGGGTGTTCTGTTTGATGCCCATCTACTTCTCGTGAGTCCTTCATTCTTACAAGGAGAAATCATCGTACTGGGGAAGTGCCGTTAGTGGACCTCATTCGGTTCTCTTGAGGCATTACTAGTTGCAACCCCTTTCATTTCTTTTAATATACAACCATTTATGTTCTGTCTTCCACCTTTCCACCCTCTGCTAACAGTTGTTTCATAGTGCAACTGCCAGGTTTTTCAATTAACTGTATGACCACTTAGGTCCTAGCGCTGGGCGTTTGGCTTTAATTTTATAATCTATTCTGTTCCATTCTACATGGAGAATTATTTTAGTATTCGAGTAAACATTTCGCCCCAAAGCGCCTCAGTGGCGTGGTTGGTATGGCGTTGGCGTCCCACCTCAGTGGTCGCGAGTTCGATTCTCTGCCATTCCATTGAGGAGTGAGAGCTGTGTATTTCTGGTGATAGAAGTTCACTCTCGACGTGGTTCGGAAGTCACGTAAAGCCGTTGGTCCCGTTGCTGAATAACCATCTGGTTCCATGCAACGTAAAAACACCACACAAACAAACAAACCAATGTCGTCCTTAACTTGAATTGAATCAAATGATTCCCCCTTCTAGAAAACACCAGACAATTACTTTCAGTTTTGATCAGCTTCGATTCTGCCATATTGTATCCCATAGTGTTTGTTATTTAGGTAATGTCTTTGGTTATTGATGTCTAACGCTGAATATTTTGTGGCACCTTCCACAATCCAGAAGTACATGTGTACAATCATACTTGATCTTCACTATGTAATATCAGAGAATATAACACACATGTTCCTTATTTAGAGGTAAATTGAAATTAAAGACTATGACTAAGTGCCATGATAATTCATTCTTTGCATGTCATACCTCTGTTTCCTGAATTTGTTTAACCCGTTTCCTTTCAGGTGTCGTGGAAGATTTTATTCGACAAATAATTCAATAAAATACCTTTCCTGAGGATAATTTATTATTATTTTTTTAAAGGCTTGGTTTTCTTTGCCACTTCCCCATAAAGACCCATTCATCTAGGTCTGCTTTGCAAGAAAAAACCAGACAACTTTATATAGGAAGTATAGTTTAATTTTGTTCAAAATGAGTTACTGAGAAGCCTATAGGAGTATGCTAAAAGAGAGTGTGTGGTATATAACGACAAGCAGAATGCCTACCAATTTTGACAGGACAAGCAGGTAAGAAGAATTTGGACATGATCAAAATGAACTCTTCCTTGGGATATGGTAACTACTCAAAACTTGGAAAAGTTGCCTTTCTCACCTGCAAATAGTGAATTAAGGTATGTTGTCCTACACGGGCTGCTTGGTACTTTGACCCCAAGCACTTGCTGGATCAATTCTCAGTTTCGAAGGTTTGGCAGATGTTTCGTTTTCTGGGTGTTGATAGGATGCTGTAGGTCACTTCTGTCTACCCGGAGATTACGAGGAGTGCTTCCCAGTCTAGTGGTGTTTTTTGTTTTAAAAAAAAAGCTGATTTTCTTCTCAAGAAAGTTATTTTTATTATCGATTTTCATTTGGTGTTTGTATTTTAGTTGTACGTTTCCCATATAGGCTAAAGTAAGTATATTTATCTACAGATTGCATATATGTTATTGGGCCGGGAGATATTTTATTTAGATTTTTTTGTAAAGTTAATGTTTAACATATGATGCCTTTTAGCACCATTGATCGTTGTTTCTCGAACGCCTTTGTAGCATTAAATCCTATGTACTAAGAACCCTTCCATTCTAGTACCTCTATCACCTGCCTATCCAGCCCTGTTAACTACTTCTCTCTCCTTTCTCCAAACGTTACTGTTTAACTACTTCTCTCTCCTTTCTCCAAACGTTACTGTTTAATGTGCTATGATCTGCCATTCCTTTCAAGTAACCAAACCAACTCAACTCTTTTAAGTTCTCTGCGTATACTAATATTCGTCGAATCTCTAAAATATTTAGTGATTTCAACTGTTAGTATTCTACGTAAACCATGTTGACAGTTTACCTTAGCAGTTTCCAATTTTATTTTGTTGATTCTGACCAGCATTTGTAAAGGTGAGTGGGCACAGCCATCTACTTCAGACATTCCCCCTTTTGGATCTCTTGCATGATTTCCCTTACTCTCACTACCTTATTTGTTTCTTCGATTCTGTGATTCATTCCTTTCTGCGCTTAAAATCTTCTGCGTCAGTTGGTTCCGAGATGGATGCAAATTTGGCTTGATTACTGAACTGTAAGATATATATAAATACGCCAGCTCAGCATATCTACACATTGATAATAGTCTACTAAAAAACCTTATGCACGTATACGGTACCAGTTATGTGCGGCGATAATTATGATGTGTCCGTGCTCGCACGGTTGCGTGTACGCATGCGCGTCATAGGGGAAGGAGGAGAGAAAGAGAAGGAATACGGAAAGGTGGAGAGAAAGGGAGGGAAATATTCCTTCTTCTCCAAAATCTATTGCACTTCACTCGAGAATTCCTTCCCCTTCCATGCAGTGATTATTTTTTGGTTGGAAACATTTCCATTTCAAAGTAGTCAGCTGTCATCAGGTGTTGCTTCTCCCTTTCTACAATAATTGTCGAAACATTTTTTTTGCATGCATTATATTGTGATACAAATGTCTTTGAAGAGAATTCTTAAAAAGAGGAGGAAGAAGAAAGTGAAATGTGGGATTTGTTTTTAGCAGTTTTTACGTCCTTATTTTTTCTGTCGCATTTTAATTTTTTCTTTGGCCTTTTACATATTCATCGAAGGATGACCCGGTTTTTTCCTCGACAGGTTTCTCGTTTTGGCATTTTCTTTGTAGCTGACTCTGCACGCGGTTGCTCTGTGCCTACTTTTCTCTTCCATTGTGAAGGTTTTTGTCAAAAGATTAAGACAAAATATCTGATGAATGATTAAAACGCGCGCGCCCCCCCACAAATATATATATGTGTATATATATATATATATATAATATATATAGATATATATAAATATATATATATATATATGTATTATTATATATATATTTAGAATATAATATATATATAATATTATAGATATCTATATATATATATATATCTAATATTTATAATCTATTCGAGAATGGTCCCGTGGATGAAGTGTACTATAAGAGAGCACCACGCTTTCTTGTGTGGGCTGTTTTCTTCAAACTGTTGAGTACACTACAAGTTGAAAGTGTTGATGCATACCTCTTCCTTTCATTTTCGCGTGAGGATTCATAAAGAGAGAGAGAGAGAGAGAGAGAGAGAGAGAGAGAGAGAGAGAGAGAGAGAGAGAGAGAGAAACTTGTGTTATTTTACACGTGTCAGTTACATTGCTGACCACACGATTTCAGCTTGCTCCATTTTAGAACAATCATTTCACTATTTAGATAAATAATTTCACCTTACACATGCAATGTTCGTTGATATATTTTTGAGGAACTTTTAAGGAAAGAAAAGAAGACAAATCCACAAACAATTACATGTTCTTTGTCTCCCTAATTTTGGCTGCAGTTTTTTTCTGAGATCCTCTGTTTAGTAGGTACTTACTTTGGGTGGGTAAAATGTTTATAGCTACAATAACTAGGTTTGTTTGTTATAAGATGCTCGACAACACATTATTATTGACAGCATTGAGAGAGAATGTCCGGCTAGATAATAGAGAATTCTTGTGTGTCTCATTTTGTATCGGTATTCCCTCCCCATACGTTCTGCTTCGATGGAAGTTTTGGTCTCATAATTCAGTCGGAAAAATCGGGGTTGGTGGCGGCCTCTGAAACGCAATTGATTTAGTGGCCGTGAGCTGAATCGCAATGGACCTTCAAGAGATCTGTTAATGATCGCTGCTAATCAGGACACGGACGGGGAATTATAGGGACCGCGATGAGATTCCGTTGTCTTTTTTTGTGCTCCTTTCCCCTGGGCCCCCTTCGTGGAATTTTACAAGCTCCTCGTGTACTCCTTCCCCCTGCTTGGCCTTATCTGTGTAGCTCGAACTGCCACATATTTTTCGCCTTCTTCATCATTTAAACCGATAGTATTACATGCAGAATACATTTCGTTATATGTAATTAATATGTATTATTATTATTTGTTTTCGGGTCTATCCCAGTCCTCCAATTCGACTTGGTGGTATTTGTAGTGTGGGGTTCCGGGTTGCATCCTGCCTCCTTAGGAGTCCATCACTTTTCTTACTTATTATTATTATTATTATTATTATTATTATTATTATTGTTCGGTTAAAAAGAATGGTAGCATCACCGAAATTGATTTTATATGAGGTCTTTTCAATTCTTGTCAGGGTCGATATGTGCTAAGAGCTGGCCGATGTACGTAGCACATAATCTGGATAAGGGAGGTAATTGTTCTGTGTGAAGTGTTTGATTAGATATATCCGCTACGGCCTTGGAAACCGCGAAGAAACACACAAGAAATGCGAAGCACATTATATGCGGAAACGTAAAACTCTACGGTGCCCACACGCCATGTTTAACTTATTCGAAACCAAATAAACTTTATACAGAACAATTACCTTCCTTATCCAGATTTTGTACATCAGCCAACTCTAAGGAAATACCAACCGTGAAGAAAATGAAATGGGAAGGAGAATTGAAAAATACCTTATATA
The DNA here is from genome assembly GCF_015104395.2 of Macrobrachium nipponense. Classification (NCBI taxonomy): domain Eukaryota; kingdom Metazoa; phylum Arthropoda; class Malacostraca; order Decapoda; family Palaemonidae; genus Macrobrachium; species Macrobrachium nipponense. The sequence continues at coordinate 16,819,316 of NC_087224.1, read as the reverse complement.
AAATCAATTCCACTGATTTTACCATGTTTAAAAAAGGGGGTACTCCGATCCTTTATTATTATTATTATTATTATTATTATTATTATTATTATTATTATTATTATGCCGTATATTTTGTTACTCGGAAATAAAAACTCTTTAAAAGAAAGTCTTTATGTAAAAGTTTGCATCAACATTGATTATTTAAAATGTTTTCTGTTTAGCTCATAATTGTACTTGTAAAGGAGAGTGTACTGTGCGTCTTTTAGAATAGATTCGAGGAGGAGGAGGAGGAGGAGGAGGAGGAGGAGGAGGAGGAGGAGGAGAGGAGGAGGAGGAGGAGGAGGAGGAGGAGGAGGAGTATTAAATAATAATTTCTCGTAACATTTACTTGATTATAGCGAAGAAGAGAGTTGCAGTAGCGGATGTAGAACCCTTTCTTTGGGTGCCACTTAAGTTCGTCATATATATACATATATGTGTGTGTGTGGAAAATGTACTTCACAGGCTCACTTTGGTTTAGGCAGCCAGGTCACCAGCCAGTCACAGAGCACCTTCACTGTGAGTTGCCTTTGCATCACTGTAAACCAAAGTGAGGTTTAACCAGCATACTTGTGCATGGTGCACAAGCAACTCACAGCGAGAGTGCTCTGTGAGTGGCTGATGACCTGGCTGGCTAAACCAAAGTAGGGCTGTGAAGTACAAGCCACAGAGGGGGTGGGAACCTTTGTGCCATGCTCTCCACTGCTCCACCTTGGTTCTGCTGGCAAGGTTTGCAAACGCCACATGGCATTGCCTGAACCAGTGATACAAAGGCAACTCACAATGAATGAGCTATGTGATTGGCTGGACACCTGGCTGCCTAAACCAAAGTGGGGCTGTGAAGTACAAGCCACAGAGGGAGTGGGACCCTTTGTGGCCTGCACTCCACTTCTCCACCTTGGTTCAGCTGGAAAAGTCAGCAACCAGCACATGGTATAGGTGGCACCAGTGATGCAAAGGTAACTCACGAGGAGGGTGCTGTGTGATTGGCTGCTGACCTGGCTGGCTAAACCAAAGTGGGGCTGTGAAGTACATGCCACAAAGGGGGTGGGACCCTTTGTAGGCCTGGCACTCCCACTGCACCGTCCAAACTGCTCCACCTTGGTTCAGCGGAAAAGTCACCAACCAGCACATATAGGTGGCACCAATGATTGCAAATGCAACTCACGAGGATGTGATGTATGATGACTGGTGACCTGGTGGCTAAACCGAGGAGAGTGGGTGTTCACTTACAACCACAGAGGGAGGTCGTACCCTTGATGGCCTGCACTCCACTCTCACCTAGTTCAGCTGGAAAAGTCACCAACCAGCACACGTTATAGGTGGCACCAATGATGCAAAGGCAACTCACGAGGATGGTGATGTATGATTGGCTGGTGACCTGGCTGGCTAAACCAAAGTGGGGTTGTGAAGTACAAGCCACAGAGGGAGTGGGACCCTTTGTGGCCTGCACTCCACTTCTCCACCTTAGTTCAGCTGGAAAAGTCACCAACCAGCACATGTTATAGGTGGCACCAGTGATGTAAAGGCAACTCACGAGGAGGGTGCTGTGTGATTGGCTGGGCGACCTGGCTGGCTAATCCAAAGTAGGTCTGTGAAGTACAGGCCACAGAGGGGGTGGGACCCTTTATGGCCTGCACTCCACTGCTCCACCTTGGTTCAGCTGGAAAAGTCAGAGAGTAATAGTAGTGCAGAAGATAAGAGGCAATTCAAAAAACTATTAGATATGCTACTAGAATACAACATTCAACAAATAAATCACCTGCCAACAAGAAAGGAAAATACTTTAGACCTAGTATTTGTGAACGAGATGAATTATGTTAAAGAAATAATAGTTTATAATGCGAGTATTTCAGACCATAATGTCATAGAATTAACAGTCCATTCCAAAGCAAGTGAAAACAGAGATAAGCAAGAAATGAAAAAGTGGGAAGGATATGGAAAATACAACTTCTACAGTAAAAATATAAAATGGTCAGAGATAAATGAAGAATTAAACAAAGATTGGGATAACATTTTCGTAAGTGATGACATAAGGGTAAATACGGAGATATTATATAAAATATTAGAGAAAATAGTGGATAAATATATACCGAAGAAGAAAAGTAAACATCAGTCATGCATACCAAGAGACAGAAGGATCTTTTTCCAGAAAATCAGAAAGTGGAAAAAAGGTCTTGCAAAAGAAAAAGAAAAAAATGCATGGAAAGTTATAGAACTAAAAAGTAAGATAGAAAATGCAGAACAAAAGATTATACAATCAAAAGAAAATTAAAAACGGGACTTGGAAGAAAAAACCCTAATAAATATCAAGCAAAACCCCAAACTATTATACTCATACGCGAAAAAGATGAATAAAAGAAGAATAGAAATAGGCCCTCTAAGAATTGTAGGGAGATTAACGAATGAAAAAAAAAGGAAATTTGCAACATACTGGCAGAACGATATAAGAGAGAATTCACCCCTAGAATAGATAATGAAGATAATGATATAGAAGTAAGGGACGAAAATAGTGAATATTTAGCTGACATAGAAATTAATGAAGCTGATATTGTGCAGGCAATTAATGAAATTAAAAATGGAGCTGCTGCAGGTCCTGATGGAGTTCCTGCTATTTTGTTTGTTAAAGAGTCATTCATTCTATTGCAAAAGCCACTTGCAATATTATTAAGACAAAGTGTAGATACAGGCAAGATTTATGATGAGCACAAATTAGCATATATCACCCCTACTTTCAAAAGTGGATCAAGACTAGAGGCAAGTAATTATAGGCCTGTGAGTCTAACATCACATATTATGAAAGTGTATGAAAGGGTAATGAAGAAAAATATTATGAAACATTTAATAAAAAATAATTTGTTTAATAAAGGACAACATGGTTTCGTACCCGGAAAAAGTACACAAACCCAACTGTTAGTCCACCGTGAGAACATATTCAAAAATATGAAAAGCGGAGATGAAACAGATGTGGTTTATCTAGATTTTGCAAAAGCTTTTGACAAAGTAGACCATAATATATTAGCGAAGAAAATTAGAAAACACAATATCGTGGATAAAGTAGGAAGATGGTTAAAAGAATTTTTACACAACAGAAAACAGATAGTTATTGCAAACGATGAGAAATCGGATGAAGCCAAGGTAATATCCAGTGTGCCACAAGGTACGGTGTTAGCTGCAATACTGTTTGTTATTATGATTGAAGACATAGACAGTAATGTTAAGGATTCGGTAGTGAGTAGTTTCGCTGATGACACAAGAATAAGTAGAGAAATTACTTGTGATGAAGATAGGAACGCTCTACAAAGAGACCTTAACAAAGTATATGATTGGGCAGAGGTAAATAGGATGGTATTTAACTCTGATAAATTTGAATCAATAAATTATGGAGACAGAGAAGGAAAGCTATATGCATATAAGGGACCTAATAATTAGACAATCACAAATAAGGAAGCAGTTAAAGACCTTGGTGTGATGATGAATAGGAACATGTTATGCAATGATCAAATAGCAATTCTTTTGGCTAAATGTAAAGCAAAAATGGGAATGTTGTTACGGCACTTCAAAACAAGAAAAGCTGAACACATGATTATGCTTTATAAAACATATGTTCGTAGTCCACTTGAATATTGCAATATGATATGGTACCCACACTATCAAAAGGATATTGCACAAATAGAGAGTGTACAAAGGTCCTTTACAGCTAGAATAGAAGGAGTTAAGGACCTTGACTACTGGGAAAGACTACAATCCTTAAAATTATATAGTCTAGAAAGGAGAAGAGAACGCTACATGATAATTCAGGCATGGAAACAGATAGAAGGAATAGCAGAAAACATCATGGAACTAAAAATATCAGAAAGAGCAAGCAAAGGTAGATTAATAGTGCCCAAAACTATACCAGGAAAAATAAGGAAAGCACACAGGACATTAATCCACTACGCACCAGCATCGATAATGCAGCGTCTATTCAATGCGTTGCCAGCTCATCTGAGGAATATATCAGGAGTGAGTGTAGATGTGTTTAAGAATAAGCTCGACAAATATCTAAACTGCATCCCAGATCATCCAAGATTGGAAGATGCAAAATATACCGGAAGATGTACTAGCAACTCTCTGGTAGACATTAGAGGTGCCTCACACTGAGGGACCTGGGGCAACCCGAACGAACTGTAAGGTCTGTAAGGTCTGTAAGGTATGGTATAGGCGGCACCAATGATAAAGGAAACTCACGAGGACGGTGCTGTGTGATTGGCTGGTGACCTGGCTGGCTAAACCAAAGTGGGGCTGTGAAGTACAGGCCACAAAGGGGATGGGACCCTTTGTGGCCTACACTCCACTGCTCCACCTTGGTTCAGCTGGAAAAGTCAGCAACTAGCAAATGGTATAGGTGGCACCAATGAGGCAAAGGCAACTCACGAGGAGGGTGCTGTGTGATTGGCTAGTGACCTGGCTGGCAAAACCAAAGTAGGGCTGTGAAGTACAGGCCACAAATGGGGTGGGACCCTTTGTGGCCTGCACCCCACTGCTCCACTTTGGTTCAGCTGGCAATGTCAGCAACCAGCATATTGTATAGGTGGTACCAGTGATGCAAAGGAAACTCACGAGGAGGGTGCTGTGTGATTGGCCTGTGACCTGGCTGGCTAAACCAAAGTAGGTCTGTGAAGTACTGGCCACAGAGGTGGTGGGACTTTTTGTGGCCGAGGAGGGTGCTGTGTGATTGGCTGGTGACCTGGCTGGCTAAACCAAAGTGGGGCTGTGAAGTACAGGCCACAGAGGGGGTGGGACCGTTTGTGGCCGGCACTCTACTGCTCCACCTTGGTTCAGCTGGAAAAGTCAGCAACCAGTACATGGTATAGATGGTACCAATGATGCAAAGGCAACTCAAGAGGAGGGTGCTGTGTGATTGGCTAGTGACCTGGCTGACTAAACCAAAGTGAGACTGTGAAGTACAGGCCACAAAGGGGGTGGGACCCTATGTGGCCTACACTCCCATGCTCCACCTTGGTTCAGCTGGAAAAGTCAGCAACCAGCACATGGAATAAGTGGCACCAGTGATGCAAAGGACTCCCGAGAGGGTGCTGCGTGATTGGCTGGTGACCTGGCTGATAAACCAAAGTGAGGCGTGAAGTACAGGCCAGGCCACGAGGGGGTGGGAACCCTTTGTGGCCTGCACTCCACTGGCTCCACCTTAGTCAGCTGGAAAAGTCAGCAACCAGCACGTGGAATAAGTGGCACCAGTGATGCAAAGGAAACTCACGAGGAGGGTGCTGCGTGATTGGCTGGTGACCTGGCTGGATAAACCAAAGTGAGGCAGTGAAGTACAGGCCACAGAGGGGGTGGGACCGTTTGTGGCCGGCACTCTACTGCTCCACCTTGGTTCAGCTGGAAAAGTCAGCAACCAGTACATGGTATAGATGGTACCAATGATGCAAAGGCAACTCAAGAGGAGGGTGCTGTGTGATTGGCTAGTGACCTGGCTGACTAAACCAAAGTGAGACTGTGAAGTACAGGCCACAAAGGGGGTGGGACCCTTTGTGGCCTACACTCCCATGCTCCACCTTGGTTCAGCTGGAAAAGTCAGCAACCAGCACATGGAATAAGTGGCACCAGTGATGCAAAGGAAACTCACGAGGAGGGTGCTGCGTGATTGGCTGGTGACCTGGCTGGATAAACCAAAGTGAGGCAGTGAAGTACAGGCCACAGAGGGGGTGGGACCCTTTGTGGCCTGCACTCCACTGCTCCACCTTAGTTCAGCTGGAAAAGTCAGCAACCAGCACGTGGAATAAGTGGCACCAGTGATGCAAAGGAAACTCACGAGGAGGGTGCTGCGTGATTGGCTGGTGACCTGGCTGGATAAACCAAAGTGAGGCAGTGAAGTACAGGCCACAGAGGGGGTGGGACCGTTTGTGGCCGGCACTCTACTGCTCCACCTTGGTTCAGCTGGAAAAGTCAGCAACCAGTACATGGTATAGATGGTACCAATGATGCAAAGGCAACTCAAGAGGAGGGTGCTGTGTGATTGGCTAGTGACCTGGCTGACTAAACCAAAGTGAGACTGTGAAGTACAGGCCACAAGGGGGTGGGACCCTTTGTGGCCTACACTCCAGCTCCACCTTGGTTCAGCTGGAAAAACAAAAGTCAGCAACCAGCACATGGAATAAGTGGCACCAGTGATGCAAAGGAAACTCACGAGGAGGGTGCTGTGTGATTGGCTGGTGACCTGGCTGGCTAAACCAAAGTGAGGCTGTGAAGTACAGGCCACAAATGGGGTGGGACCCATTTTGGCCTGCACTCCACTGCTCCACCTTAGTTCAGCTGGAAAAGTCAGCAACCAACACATGGTATAGGTGGCACCAGTGATGCAAAGGAAACTCACGTGGAGGGTGCTGTGTGATTGGCTGGTGACCTGGCTGGCTAAACCAAAGTGGGGCTGTGAAGTACAAGCCACAGAGGGGGTGGGACCCTTGAGGCCTGCACTCTGGTGCTCCACTTTGGGTCAGTTGGCAAGGTCAGCATGCACCATGTGGAACATGTGGCACTGGAGATGCACAGACAATTAATAGTGAGAGTGTTCTGTGACTGGCTGCTGATCTTGCAGGTCAGACTGAGGTAAGGCAGAAGGAAGCATGCTTCACAAGGTAGGGGGGGACACAGGCCACTGGTGGGAACCCTGTGGGAACTGTATGCCTACCCTGTGTAGCATGCTTTCTGCTGCTGCACCTTGGTTTGGCCTGCAAGGTCGGCAGCCAGAAGATAAATTAGAGAAGGCCCTCTGTTGCATTCAACAAATGGAGAAGTTATGGAAAGAGGAACAAGAGTTGAAACTAACAATGGAAATTAAGTGGCAACAGGCAATGCAGGAAAAGGAGGAAGAACTGAGTATGTGGAGGCTTATATAAATGTGAGGAATCTGATGTGAAAGAAAGATTGAGAGAGAGGACTGAGAAACAGAACCTTGAGAAGCTTCAAGAGCTCACAGAAAAATGTGAAGTTATAAAAGAAATGTCAGGCCGCAGAGGAAGATAAGGCAAAGGAGGTACTAAGCAACAGAGAATGGCGAAGAAAGCAGGCAGAAGCTCTGAGGAAGCAAGATAAATTCTTGTTGATGAGGCTTTTCAATGGAATTACTCACAGAAATAACCTGTTAGAAAATACAGGAAAGGAAGAGGATGAAAGAAATGAACAAGAAAATGGAAGTCACCAGGAGTACTGCTGTGAACCAAGAAGAGAAAACAGGATACTTAAAAAATTAGTGGTCAGCCGTAAATAATATTGTGGAGGACATTTTAAAAGGACAAAGTAGCGCTGAAAAGAGCTCTAGCAGCATGGCTGGGACATCTGCCCCTGAGGATGGAAGCTGTTGGTCACCAAGAGATGCAGCAGATTAATCTCCTATGGTCGAAGAATAGGCCAGGATCCTGCTTTTGATGCAGCACTCAGATGGAGAGGTGCTCTGAATCTAGTGGTGGCCTGGACTTTGTGGTGCAGGTGACAATAGTGACACACAGGCACCTGACAGTGCTGGGTGTTCCATGACTGGCTGCCGACCTTGCAGGCCAAACCAAGGTGCAGCAGCAAAAAGCATGCTACACAGGGTAGGCATACAATTCCCACAGGGTTCCCCACCCAGTGGCCTGTGTCCCCCCCTACCTTGTGAAGCATGCTTCCTGCTGCCTTACCTCAGTCTGACCAGCAAGATCAGCAGCGAGTCACAGAACACCCTCACTATCACTTGTCTGTCCATCACCTATACCATGTGGCGAATGCCGGTCTTGCTGTTTAAACCAAGGTGCAGCAGGAGACGCTTGCTACACAGTGCTGGGTGTTCCATGACTGTCTGCTGACCTTGCAGGCCAAATCAAGGTGCAGCAGCAGAGAGCATGCTACACAAGGTAAGCACACATTTCCCACTGGGTTCCCCCACCCGGTGGCCTGTGTCCCCCCCTACTTTGTAAAGCATGCTTCCAGCTGCCTTACCTCAGTCTGACCTGCAAGATCAGCAGCCAGTCACAGAACACTCTCACTATTAATTGTCTGTGCATCTCCAGTGCCACATGTTCCACATGGTGCATGCTGACTTTGCCAACTGACCCAAAGTGGAGCACCGGAGTGCAGGACACTAGGGTCCCACCCCCTCTGTGGCTTGTACTTCACAGCCCCATTTTGGTTTAGCCAGCCAGGTCACCAGCCAACCACACAGCACCCTGATCATGAATTGCCTTTGCATCATTGGTGCCATCTATACCATGTGCTGGTTCCGAATTTTTCCAGCTGAACCAAGGTGGAGCAGTGGAGTGCAGGCCACAAAGGGGGTCCCACCACCTTTGTGGCCTGTACTTCATGGCCCTACTTTGGTTTAGTCCAGCCAGCCAGGTTACCAGCCAATCACACAGCACCCTCCTCGTGAGTTTCCTTTATCATTGGTGCCACCTATACCATGTGCTGGTTGCTGACTTTTCCAGCTGAACCAAGGTGGAGAAGTGGAGTGCAGGCCACAGATGGTTCCACCAACTTTGTGGCCTGTACTTCACGGCCCCACTTTGGTTCAGCCAGCCAGGTCACCAGCCAATCACACAGCACCCTCCTCGTGAGTTGTCTTTCCATCATTGATGCCACCTATACCATGTGCTGGTTGCTGACTTTTCCAGCTGAACCAAGGTGGAGCAGTGGAGTGCAGGCCACAAAGGGTCCCACCCCCTCTGTGGCCTGTACTTCACAGCCCTACTTTGGTTTAGCCAGCCAGGTCACCAACCAATCACACAGCACCCTCCTCGTGAGTTTCCTTTGCATCACTGGTGCCACAATGTGTTGGTTGCTGACATTGCCAGCTGAACCAAGGTGAAGCAGTGGAGTGCAGGCCTCAAGGGTCCCACCCCCTCTGTGGCTTGTACTTCACAGCCCCACTTTGGTTTAGCCAGCCAGGTCACCAGCCAATCACACAGCACCCTCCTCGTGAGTTGTCTTTCCATCATTGATGCCACCTATACCATGTGCTGGTTGCTGACTTTTCCAGCTGAACCAAGGTGGAGCAGTAGAGTGCCGGCCACAAAGGGTCCCACCCCCTCTGTGGCCTGTACATCACTGCCTCACTTTGGTTTATCCAGCCAGGTCACCAGCCAATCACGCAGCACCCTCCTCGTGAGTTGCCTTTGCATCACCGGTGCCACTTATTGCATGTGCTGGTTGCTGACTTTTCCAGAAGAACCAAGGTGGAGCAGTGGAGTGCAAGCCACAAAGGGTCTTTTAGAATAGTAGGAGGAGGAGGAGGAGGAGGAGGAGGAGGAGGAGGAGGAGGAGGAGGAGGAGGAGGAGGAGGAGGAGACTTTGGGTGCCACTTAAGTTGATCATATATATACATATGTGTGTGTGTGTGTGGAAAATGTACACACATGCAAAACATATATAAAAATATTTATATATGTATGCACATACACATATATTTTTTGTTGTTCTTGTTGTTGTTGTTGAAATAACCAATAACTATGCAAATTTTTGTTGCTGATAATAATTTATTGAAAGAAAACAATATTCTATTATTCATATATGGGGGGACACGTGACTGGGCGTCATCTCCTTAAATCCTTGTTATCAATAAATTGTTATTGTTTCTGATATAGTTGCTGTTATTATGATCATATACATCAGCAATATTAACAAGGGTTGATCTTACATCAGCTTACGCAAGGTCGCGCGCTAAAATCTACGATCAAATAGAACGATGTTTCACCAACGAAAATTAAAAATAAATAGCCTATATTATTTAAAAATAATTGTTCTGCACTGTTTTACACGCACATTATGTATTTTTTTACTTTTTCATTCAAAGAAACAAATCATAAATATCCTATCTTGAAATTCCTGTGTCTTTAACTCAACGCAGAGCACCTATTTCAGACCTTTTTTTTTTGGCTTTTTTTCAGACCCTTTTCAGACCTTTTTCAGACTTTTTTTGTGCTTTTTCAGACCTTTGTTTTTTTTGGCTTTTCTAACCCTCCCTCCCCCCAACAAGAACAACAAAGAAGTTTGGACTGCAAATGATTTCGTATGAACTTAAAAGCTTTAGTATCATTATCAATACTAGTAGCAAGAGATAAACAGCAGTCGTAGAAAATTTTGAGGTCAAGTCCATCAGAATGAAATACGATTTATTTTGGGACTGATTGATAGACACGATGTCATAAACTGGCGTCACAGCAGCCAAGGGCATCGATACTGCGGGCGAGAAGACGCCCGTCATTCGCCTAAGAAATGTGACGAGAGAGAGAGAGAGAGAGAGAGAGAGAGAGAGAGAGAGAGAGAGAGAGAGAGAGAAAGTCTGAAACAAAAGAAAGAAGGGAAAAGGAAAAAATGTTCTTCGAGCCTCGCTCTGAGACAGTCATTATATTATGGCTGTGATTGGCCAATCATCCTCCACCAGTTTCCCCATTAGGGAGAAGATTCATAATGAATCGCTAATGATGATTGGCCGCACACCCTGAGTAATGATGGCAGGGGGAGGGGGAGGGGATAGGGCTGGTGGTTCCCTTGTCCCCAAATCAAGTCCACCCCCCTCCCCCTCGCCCCTTCCATTTGAGGAAAAGAAGGGAATTTGCGGTTGTGGAGATGAATTGGAGAAACGAGGGGGGGGAGAGGGAGGGAGTAGTATGCGACTGGGAAGGGGGTTGGGGGGGATCAGGGGGTGTATTCGTCTTCGAGAAGGGGAAATAGTAGGAGAGGGTAAAGAAAAGAATGTTGAATTAAGCTAAGTGTGAGATAGGCGATGGTAATATTATTATTATTATTATTATTATTATTATTATTATTATTACTGAAGACGTGGACACATTCCGTTGTGGACGTTGTTCGCATTGTTAGTAGGATTCGATGACCTTAGGCTCCATCGCCTGTCTACGAACACCCATTATTCAATTCAAACGCTCGCAGTATAGAATGCCCATAAATTATGAGCGGAAAATTTCGTCATTATAAGAAAAGCCGAAATAAACATAATGAAGAGTAGAAATGTATCGAATAAAACACTTAAACAAGAAAAGAAACGTGGTGGAATGGTGAAAGATGTCCATAACGTATGTAAACGGCTGTTAAAAAGAATGAAAAATTTGTAGAACTATTTGAAAAATGAACTGATAATATTGGATGAGAAGTAACAAGAGCACAGCTGGTAAAACGAATGACAGGAAGTAGCGCAATAGAAAACAATCAGAAGAGAAAGAAAACAGACCTGACAAGAATAGGAATACAAATAGGTAGAAAACAGACCTGACAAGAATAGGAATACAAATAGGTAGAAAACAGACCTGACAAGAATAGGAATACATTTTATTTCTGTAAGTATCAGAAAGTTGTCACTAATTTTTACTTATCATTTGAAGAACATAAAATGGGAAAGTATTTGTTTTTGTATGAGAATCGTATAAAGAAAATTACGAGGAAGTATTCTTCGAGAATGGACCGCCTGCAATGGAATATGAGTGTTAGGTGATCCCACGAGTAACAAAATACAACGAAAAAACAACTAGGAGGGAATGAGGTTTTGTTGATCAGAGACTGAAAAAAAGATAAAAAAAAAAAAAAAAGGAAGCATGGGCATCTAATCGCCGTCCCTCAAATCCCCCGTCCGTGTCCTGATTAGCAGCGATCATTAGCAGATCTCTTGAAGGTCATTTGGGATTCAGCTCATGGCTACTAAATCAATTGCGTTTCAGAGGCCGCCACCAACCCAGAATTTTCCGATTGAATTATGGGACCAAAACTTCCATCGACACAGATTACGGAGGGAATGTCAGTAAAAAAGAAAAAAAAAGAATAAAAAAAAAGTGATTTCGACCGATAACTGTTGCAAAACAAGAAAGATGCCATGCTGGAGATAAGGGACTTTATTCTAGTGAACTAATTCTGGATTCATCTGATTTTACCTCGTTACTGAATAATCACTGCTTCCATGCAACGTAAAAGCACCACACAAACAATCATCGGATTTTGATATTGTACAATATACTGTACTGTGGTATCTCGTATCGTCCATTTTTTGAAAACTATCTCAGCGAGTAAGTTCATGCTCACAGCTTTAGACTGACTCACACCCAGCAATCCACAAACACAATGTATTATGTATATCGATAATATATACTAATACTATATATATATATATATATATATATATATATATATATATATATATATATATATATATATTTTATTATATATGAAGTCTTATTTCTTTTTCACTCTTCAGTTGTGAATGGAGTTAAGCATCAGCATTTTCCACCAAAGTGATGAGAGTCTCTTTTCTTGTTATCTCTTGCTCTCTCTGCCGAAGCCTTCGTTATTATCACCGGTCCACTGCTGGTGTATATGTGACAAAGCCACTTCAGAATACTCATCCCCCGTTTTAACTTTGCTAACATTGGTGCAACATTTCCATCGTATCTCCACATTTCTCGGTTCTCAAACCCTTCTCAAAGACAAGAAGGCGTGATCCGACCTCCAGCTTACTCAGGATGTGTGCTAAAATTTATGGTCAAATAGAGCTTTGTTTCACCAACGAAAATTGAAATAAATACGCTATATTTCACTAAATATAATATTTCTGTACTGTTTAACATGCAGATTATCAGCGCCTCAGTGGCGTGGTTGGTATGGTGTTAGCGTTCCACGTCGGTGGTCGCGAGTTCGATTCTCGGCCATTCCATTGAGGAGTGAGAGATGTGTATTTCTGGTGATAGAAGTTCACTCTTGACGTGGTTCGGAATTCACGTAAAACCGTTAGTTCCGTTGCTGAATAACCACTGGTTCCATGCAACGTAAAAACACCATACAAAAAAAAACATGGATTATTTATTTTTTTTAATTTTCACTCTAATAACTGAATCATAAATATCCTATCCTAAAATTTCTGTATCTATAACTTAACGGGAAAGACCTTTTTCAGACCTTTTTTTAGACTGACCTACACCCCCTCCCCCAACCCACAAGAACAACAGCAACATAGTAGTTAGTAGACTTACAGCTGGTTCACTTAAGGTAGATTCTTGGGTGAGCCCTATGCCTACGAGACGTTCGTTTGGCGGCCGCTGATTGGCTGGGAGCTGCCTACCTCTCGGTACCAGCCAATCACCGGCCGCCAAACAAACGTCTCGTAAGCATATGGCTCATCCAAGAATCTACCTTAAGTGAATCAGCTATAGTACTCCTCGAGCTAGCAAAAACGCAAACAGTTTATCTCAACAGACCCCCACTTGTTATTTTTCTAGGACTTACTATCCTTAGCTCAGTTCACAAGGAAGAGTTGACTCATATTTGGTGTTTTGCCTCTCCTTCATCATGGCATCATCCACTCCAGTTACTCTTAAATATCCTTCAGTCTCTCAGTTGTTAGTGTTGTGTCTCAGCATCCATCCAATTTTCATAATTTTTCCCAGTCTTGCAGCTGATTATACGATTGCATTGTTTTGATTTACTTTCCCTCTGCCTCAGTCATTACTTTAGTCTGGTTCCAGGTTTCAATGTGATGTTCAGTATCTCACAATTTTCTCTCTATGTATTAGTCCTATTCCCTGACCGTTTACTTTTATATAACACCTTTGAAAAGTTTTTCTAATTACGTTTTGTATTAGTAAACCTTTTTTTCACTCCTGAACACTTACATACACAAACTTGCTATGTTGATTCGGTGACAAAATCCTTTATTTTTTGCATGATGAATTCCATCTGAATAAGTTTGTTTAAGGTAAGTCTGTTGTTCATATTCACCAGCAAAATGTTTTGCTTACTTTAATTAATTTTTCTAACGTATGCATTCATGCACTAATTCTTTCTTGTTCACTTAAATCACCTTCTATTATAACTTTTTTGCAACTAAGCGATTATCAGAATTATACTTCTTTCTCCAGCTTCCCACTTTTGCACTAAGGTCATCCAGCACAACATCACTTTATATATATATATATATATATATATATATATATATATATATATATATATATATATATATATATATATATATATTTATAAAACTGTCAGCCAGCCAAAGATTCTGACCCTCAGATAATTCCATATCATTCTCAGTTCTTCCCATTTCCAGAGATATGTCAGTGTGTGTTTGCATATATATATATATATATATATATATATATATATATATATATATATATATATATATATATATATATATATATTATATATATATATTATTCATTTATTTATTTGTAAATGCATGTGTTTGTGTGTGTAACCTTCTGGAATTGATATGCTTCATTATTTGTAATGCGCTCTTTTAATTTTCTTTACTTGTTTTGCAGAGACTCTCTCTCTCTCTCTCTCTCTCTCTCTCTCTCTCTCTCTCTCTCGGAAAGGTGGCTCTCAAATAGAATTGCATAAATAGATAGAGAGGCGAGAGAGAGAGAGAGAGAGAGAGAGAGAGAGAGAGAGAAGAAATATGATACAGGAAGGTAAAAGCGAAAAATAGAGCCATCCACGGCAAAGTTGGAGGATGAACACATAAAAGTGAATGGACGGTTCGAAGCGCCTGCATGTAAAAGGGGCCAAAGGAATATAAAGCAAATCGTAAAATAAAGATAAGGGAAAAATAGAATGAAGGGAGAATGGGGGAGATGATAAAGAAAAAGGACGGGGAATCCGAACTCCCATAGAAATTCTCTTCTCTCTGTCTTTGCTCCCTTTCCATCCATCTGTCTGTCTGTCTGTCTATCTGTTCGTTTGTTATTTTCGGTGTTATTGACCGCTAATGTTTAGCGACTCTTATGTTACCATTTCTCTCTCTCTCTCTCTCTCTCTCTCTCTCTCTCTCTCTCTCTCTCGTTGGTTATAATGGCCATTAAAACCTGTGCATATATATATATATGGATATATATATATATACTATATATATATATATATATATATATATATATATATATATATATATGTATATATTATATATATATATATATTTATATATATATATATATAAATATACATATACATATATATATATATATATACATATATATAGGATATTATATTTTATATTAGTGTATATATATTTATATTACTCACATATATATACCTACATACATGCATACTCCACACAAACACACACACACACACACACACACATATATATATGTATGTATGTATGTATGGATGTATGTATACTTGGGGTGTGTGCGTGTGAGTGTGTTTGAGGATGTGTTTATATACGTGCTAAATTATAAATTAAAACAAGAGTTGCTACTGCCCATTACTCACGCGCAAAGTCCTCTACAAGAATACGCTGCACATCTCGCGTGATTGTGGGGGCAAGCACACAAATATATCCCAGAATTCCTTCGAAAGCAAACGTTTAATGTATGAAGAAATAAGATCCCGAGAAACGTTTCCAGAAGAAGACAAAGAAATGGAAAAGAAACGCTAACGTCCCACCTTCGAGGCATAACCATTTTCCTCGCGAGAGGGGTGACTATTACAGGGCGTTAGAAGAATCTACATTTGTCGGAGCTCCACCTCCGTCCGCGAGCTCCTTTATCTGCCGCGATCATTTGGAGGATTCCCCCGCAAGGAATTATGACCGAAGGTGATATTCAGAGAGATCAGGGAGTGGGATTTCTAAATTCCCTCCTTCGGATATAAAAATAAAAAGAGAAGAACGATGGGTGTCTCGAGAGGAGCATTGAGATATAAGAATAGGACCATTCTTGGAAGTGATTATATAGTTTGCGCATTTGTGTGCTTTTGGAAGGGAAAATATGACACATTCCCTTCCTTGGAAACTTGTTTATTTCATCCCTAGAGAACAACTAAACGATAGAAATTTCAATTCAAGGTGTCTTTTTCAGAGTTATATAATACACAGACAAAATTTTTTTAATAGATTAGAAATAATGGTGATAGATTTAATTCTACCCAAAGAGCTAAAGGCGACAGAACGTCTGCCTGAACGAAAATGACCTAATATCCAGGATCTTCAGGGGGGTGGGTCCAGATATACGGAGCCCCCGAGTGAGGGGGTATAGGGGTGGGGGCTTCGCAGTAAGAAGTATTAAAACCACCTGGAAAGAAACCCATAAAAAATGAATGGTGGAAAATGTCTTAAACACGATCTTTTTGAGCCAAAACGTCTGGTACGGAGAGAGAGAGAGTGAGAGAGAGAGAGAGAGAGATTCTTCGTTGTGATACGTGCTTCTTACTCATCACCTGCAGCAAGAAACCTAAAGAGAGAGAGAGAGAGAGAGAGAGAGAGAGAGAGAGAGAGAGAGAGAGAGAGAGAATGTGTCCAGCTTGCGTCTTCGAGATCTAGGGAATGATGGGATCCAAGACCAGTTTTAAAGGGGGGGGGGGGGGGCGAATATCCCCATTATCACCACCTAACAGATAGGTGTGAAGAAAACTTACAACAAACGCTTATACCCGTTAAGCCTTTCTCTTTCTTTCTCTTTCTCTTTCTCTCTCTCCCTTACCTTTCTTTTATCCGTTAATCCTCTTGATAAATGAAGGGCGCAGACAATCCTTAACGGAATTTATGGCTCCGAAGGGACACATTTTTGAGGAGCCTCCTGCTGAGGGACCCTAGTACGAAGGGAATGGATTTAGGGTGGTGGTCCTGGGCGGGAGGGGGAGGAGGAGACTTGGGTGTCGGGCGAGGGGTGGGGAGGAAAATGGGGATTTACAGATTATGAGCACGGGGGATTGATTACGATTTGTAATCCGTTCCATGACGTTCTGGTCTGAATTACAGGGCAAAGACGACCCACCTTTCAGTGATACTTAGTTTATTTATTTAGATAATATAACCTTCATGAAGACAGACGTTAAACATTGAAGTAAATGGGTCTGCTGTTATGCTGACTTTATATGAACATGTTAATTATACCAATAATTTACTTGTATATCTTGACATTCCTCTCTATTGTCAGGTAATCATTTTGAAAGTAAAAATACTCCTTTTCATATCCTTTTGATGTCGAAATTGTGAGCGCCTCAGCGGCGTGGTTGGTATGGTATTAGCGTCCCACCTCGGTGGTCGCTGGCTCGATTCTCGGCCATTCCATTGAGGAGTGAGAGATGTGTATTTCTGGTGATAGAAGTTCACTCTCGACATGGATCGGAAGCCGTTGGTCCCGTTGCTGAATAACCACTGGTTCCATGCAACGTAAAAGCACCATACAAACAAACAAACAAATTGTGCTTTTTTAAAATAATAATAATGGTAATGATAATAATAATAGTATAGTATAGTATAGTATAGTATAGTATAGTATATTTGTTTGTCTTTATTCGATACAAATTCATAAGATTAATTGAAAATTCGCCGAAGCAATTTAATGCTTGTATTGCGATGGCATTAGGCAAGTTTAATGATTGTACATAAAAGATATGCAGCCTATACAAGATAAAACATAGACAAAAATAGATGGGTCATGCCCATTTTGACACAGGTTTGTAATATTAAGAAGCGTATTAAAACACAAAAAGAAGACAAGTCCAGCTTGCAACACAGAAAGATCATTTATACAAGAGCCAATAAAATGAGATACAGGTCCAGCTTGTATTCCAACCAAAACTCAAAAGTACAATAAAAAAAGATACTTGGGGAACTAAAAGAGGCTTTATTATTATTATTATTTTTATTATTATTATTATTATTATTATTATTATTATTATTATTATTATTATTATATATTATTATTATTCTAAAAAATAGAAAAGATAATATATAAGATTAATTCGCTGAATTCTGCCATTTTATTCAACAGAATTTGTTTAAAAGAGGTCTTCTTCCAAAATATTATTATTATTATTATTGTATTATTATTATATTATTATTATTATTATTATTATTATTATTATTATTATTATTGTTGTTGTTGTTGTTGTTGTTGTTGTTGTTGTTGTTGTTGTATACACAATGAATCATAATCAAACGATATAAGGAAGAAATATTTGTCAAGAAAGGAGGCTCAAAACATGAAAGTAAGTCGGGCAAACATACAAATCGTTGAAAACTAAAAACCAGCGCCTGAGATGTGTCAGATATATATCTTATTAGTACTAGGGTTCGGCACTAGGTTTATAAATGTGATGGTTCTTTTTACATACACATCTACTACCTGCCCTAACATTTGAATGTTTAACAAACTTCTTTTGAAATTATAGGTTCAGTTTTATACATGCCTTGACTGACATCCATGTTTTGGCCCTAACTTTGTTTTATAAAACTACATTCAATTGTATTTCTTTCCAGTGTCTTATTAAAATACATCGTTTTGCTCCTGCCTAGTTTTTTGTATGATTGTTCTCACTAACACATTTTTCATGCTGTTCTGCTCTCTCTTCCAGTGGCGCATTAGTTTGTCCAATATGAAGGTTATCACAAAACTTACTTAAAATTCCATAGACAAATCCTTTACTATTGTGGCTTCGTTGCCATTGTTTTTAAATGGTACGTTAACTCCAGAATTCTTAAGAGCATGGAGGATGTCTGTCGTAATATTAGTATATAGTAGTTATTTTGTATAGTGGTTAGTGTCGTGGCGTGCCATTCACATAAGGGGGGAGGGTGTTCGCGTCTCTCCCAGGCTGATGGAAAATCACTAGCTCTGTGGCATGATCAGTTACTGCTGCTGCGTGTTGGGAGCGGTTTGAAATTAGCATGGTTTGGAACCTGGAATATCCAGTCAGTGGCCCATTGGTGTGCTTGTTCCATGTGAATAGGAGTCAACGACTGAAATAATAATAATAATAATAATAATAATAATAATAATAATACAAGCAATTTTGTGTGTCGGAATGTTATCTTTTGTTTGGATACGCAGTGTTTTGGCTGCATCTAAATACGTTGTAAGGACGTTTCAAAATATAGCCTACATTCCAGTGTATTCAGGAATGTGTGTGTGTGTGTGTTCGTGTGTGTGTTTTAACAATCTGCCTATTACTACCTGAAGCCAGTCGATTTTCTTTCCAAATCTTGTAACTTAGATTAAATGAAATCTACCGAACGTTTACCGAAGATTTTCTGATCCTTACGAAGCACGCCGTGATACTTGTCTAAAGTGCAATTTAATTCATGCAAACTTGGATTTTTGTTTTATTTTGTTATTAACTGAATATTTTTCACATCCGTAAATAGAAGGCGTAAAAGATACATTTACACAGAAATCGATGGAGACGGCATCATTCACAATGGCGACCCCATATAAAAATGGGTTTAAGCTAGGAAGAAGAACAAGAAGAAGAAGAAGAAGAAGAAGAACATAGGTACATGTTACAATTTCTTTATAGACAAAATAGGAACACGTGTTTGTTTTTATTACTCCTTCTTGGATGAGAAACATTATTGACCAGCAATCTGCAGCTGTTCGCTGAATAAGAAACCTTACTGAAAACGTGAATTTCGGAATTCCTCGCTGAATAATGAAATGGAAAAAAAATCATGAATAATGCATACAACGAGTGACGGGAATTTTAAAGTATTTTCAATATTTTTGTTATGGAGTTAGCTAAAAAGCCTTCATAAAAACTAAATATCAGTATGCAATTATTATAGAATTGATGCATAACTTATGACAGGTATATTTCAGACCGTTTTTCTTTTTTTGGGGAAATGGAATGCTCTGAAAGACATGACCAAATGAGTTAAATTTCCCATGAAAATGTTCTCAGTGCGTAACGGTATGTTCATTAGGAAAACTATTCCCCGATAATTGTCCCAGCGTCCACAGCTAGAATTGCATTGTCGACACTTTTCATATTATTTACCATAATTCATCATTTAAAATCAGTAATGGGACGTCTATAATTCTCCATACCACCTATACAATTTCGTTCACCAGGAGGATAAACCAAAAGTCAGCACAGGCAACATAAGAGTCTTGCTTTAGGTAACAAGAAGAAAAAGCAAACTACACGAAGGGTGAGAGAGCCTCGTCTACGCCAGCTGACGGCGGCCCAGGAATACTTAAGTCTCCCCCGCACGTTTTCTTCTGAACGACGCAATGGTGAAAGTTTGATTCCTGTTTTCGCTTCTTTTAGAACTTCGGCTACCGGGAATATCTCTTCGTCTCTTTTTATGGTAATGCCGTCTTAGAAGCTGAAAAGAATTGTAATATATGTGTAATATTTGAATGTATTTATGTATATATATGTATGTATATATACGCACATTTAGAGCTATATATTATCGACGTATAATATATATATATATATATATATATATATATATATATATATGATATATATATACATAATACATTCAAATATTACACATATATTAAAATATATTATTGAAATATATGTGTAGATATTATTGTAAAAGAATATTAGAGCAGTCCATGTTGACATACTGGAGATATCATGAATATGTCGCAGTATTTCGGGTGATAAGAAAATCGATATTTACCTACAAGTGACAAAGTGCAGAAGTCAGTACCAAGTGCATCAAAAAGATACTGAAGGTAAGAAATAATAATTTTAATTATTTAGCAAATAAAGCCAGCACAGGGAACTGTTTTAACCAGCAATACGAAACACCTCGCAATATTTTAGTGAGTGCCAAGATTGCAAGTATGGCAAGTATGACGGGTGCATCATAAATTGCATCTTCGTTGAATTGGTGTCACTTTGTGTCATTTATATATTCCAAGTACCTAACCTCGCCACGTCTGTTTAACAACTCCAGTCAGTGAAGTAATTCCCTACGGTCAGAAACCCGAGGAGAGTGCCTATATAAAAGTATGGTAGCATCAGTAAAAGACTTTCTAGAAAGGCACTCAAACTTACTACATACTGATCACAAGTATTTCATAATAATAATAATAATAATAATAATAATAATAATAATAATAATAATAATAACAATAATAATAATAATAATAATAGTGGTGCATGTTGGCCCAAATGGCCGTTTCGTACCCATGAAAGGTATTTATCCCACAAAGCACTAGGCCAGGGGTTCTTAACCTTTTGATGGCTCCAGACCTCCAGTGAATTTCTCAATTTGGTTCCATACCCCTTTTGCTTAAGTCCACTGAAGTCTTAATTGCTGACAATATAACCTAATATACTTAGTTTAATACATACTTTAGGTATGAGTAGCTTGGAATAGAACTTACAAGAAAATCAAAAGCATTTATGGTTTTATGTAGTTATTTACAAAATGTACCCATGTATACAGTGACACATTTAAATCAAATATATACAGATATCTAGAGATCACGTCCCATACCCCCAGCGTGTGGTTCTCATACGCCAAAGGGGTATGGATACCCTCTGTTAAGAACCCCTGCACTGGGCACCAACTTCTGGTACTAAGTAAATAACATAACTCTGCTCAACCCCCCCCCCCACCCCCCACCCCCCCCACCCCCACCCCCTGATTCTTCTTCTTGCTTGCCAGTGGATTAAGTTCTGCCAGATACCAAGTTTTGGGAAGAGTATAGAATATAATAGTAAAATTGTATTGTTCACCCACTTTAAGTGAAGATCCGGATGACAGTTACTTAAGGATAGATGATTTCACATTCATGATAAGCCTATCCAGAAAGTATTACTGAAATAAGCTCAAAATATAAGTAGTGAGATTTATCTGCCCTTTGCTAGAGACAATATAGAACATGCATAAAATATATAGTTTTCCCATCCTGTGTGAAGATTGGGATCTTTGGTAATTATGGATAGATTTCATATTAGTAATAAGCCTATCCAGAAAGTATTACCGAAATAAGCTTAAAATAGGAGTAATGAGATTAATCTGGCCTTGTGCTATCTTGAACTTAGGTTCACGTGGACAGCCTGTTTTTCTGATAGTGGCTATAAAAGAAAGGAAAATATAAACAAATTTAAATGCATGGCTCACGAAAGACTGAATTTTTAGAATTCATTCACGCCTTTCAAATATAGTAGTCATCGTGGTACCTAATATTTTTATTTATTGCCAGAATATCTTGTCAATGCGCAGGCTGTAAATGATACCAGTGCCCTACTCTAAGAACAGTAATAATTTAACTGGAATGGTATCTCTTATTACTCTCTCTGAACAGTGTATGGTATTTTCCATTCATTCCAGCTAATACCATTAAAATTAACTGTTGTAAAATATTAATGAAATGTCTATGTCAGGTACTCTCATAACAGGCAAGACTGAAAAGTACTGAAAAGTGGACAGTTGTAGAAAGAATGTGCAGTTAGCTATCGATGATGAAAATAGTGGACGACAAATCTGAAGTTCATTGGAAGTTGTAGCACACAATCGCCGTTTTAGAGGTCGTGTAAAATGATAGGACAATGTTATTTGAATCTTTTAATCTATTTTTAATCTATTTATGATATTTATTGATAAATCAGGAACAGATCAATATGAAAATCCCGAGAAAATCATTCAAATATCATTGAATGCCATGTTTGCTAACGACCCTTGACTACGCGTTCATAACATCATGAACTGAGCCACAAGTTCATGAATATTTAATATAATTATATTTCACAATTCGTAAATAAAAGCAATCGCTTTTATTGTGGTTTTAGGCTCGCGTGAGTTTTGAAAATACGGCTTATATAGGCTTTGACAATGAGATATGATAAAATGACTTTATGGTCATGCTAACTTGTCTTTTGCACCCACTACTAAGCCACCAGACGTGTGCCAGTCACCCACAGGTGAGAATGACTCACAACTGCAAACGAGTCTTCAGCATGATTCATTTCTGGGTGTTTACTTATCGACCTCAGAAGCAACGACATTTTATTGTCTCCCAGAGAAGTAATGATGCATATTTTACCTGTTGGTCTTAAATTTGCCGGCCAAGCAGTAATTTCATTTTGTGATATTAATTCTGAGAATGATCAAAGTCGTCTTTGAAACCACACAGTTCCCTTGAGCTTTTTTCCTTCAGAGATCCTGGCCTTTGACAGGGTTAATACAATCAGCAGATTGTGTTGAATAAGTGCTTAGTATTTGTTTTAAGGGATGTAGTGTTACTGAACTTAAGAGTTAGCATAAGCACGGTAGATAAAGTAATCCACCTTTGTGTATTTTTATTCCCTGACTTGTTTGTTTGTGTTTCGCCATATTGCTGATGTGCCCAACACTATTGTTTTACAAGATAGCACTCCATTGTAGGTAAACAAATCACAAGGTCACACAAAAACTGTGAATTTTATTTAGGTATAAGATTATTTACTAGCCACTGAATATTTTACGCTTATGTAGTCATTTTTCGTACTTTTACCAGCGTGTATTTGTTACAGGATATCTGAAGTTTTCTACTTTGTCCAAGAAATGATGTTGAATGATCTTGTAACAGTTTGTCGTGCCATTTGTTAACTTCTTCCATTTATAAATCATTTATTTGGCAGGGAAGATTTTCTGTAGGCAGGAAATTTTTAGTGTTCAGATCTACATAAATAATTTCTTCAAGTATTCGAGTAGAAATGAAAATAAAATGTTGAAAGTGATTTCACTGAACACCCCAAATACAAGTTGAGAATTATTTCACTTAACAACAAATGCAAGTTAGAAATAATTTCACTGAAAACTCCAAATGCAAGTTGGAAGTGGTTTCAGTGTACAATCCAAATGAAAGTGGAAAATGATTTCACTAAACACTCCAATTGCAAGCTGAAAATGATTGAACTGAACATTCCAAATACGAGTTACAAATCATAAAGTCTATGGTATGATTTCGCTATAAATCAAACGTCTCTGAATTTAGAATATTCTCTCCTCGTTCAGTTTCATCAGAATTATGCTGAACTTCCTCCTCCCTTTGAAATTCGTATCTGTTTCCTCTTGGGTGTTACGACCTTTCCTTTTTCCGTTCCGTTTTCTATCATTCTCTTCTTCTCAGACCCGAGTTGCCTTCGCCTTCGGCCTGGGAATGAAATATGGAATTTTTCATACGAAAATCAGCCCCGTCTTACAAGACAAACAGTGGCAGAGCGCGGGAGACGACGGAATACATAATACAAGCTCCATTAAGGAGGCTTCTCTGAGAGAGAGAGAGAGAGAGAGAGAGAGAGAGAGAGAGAGTCATATCAGACAGAAAGAGAACAAATGAGTGTGTGGGAGATAACGTAAATAATAAAGGTATGATATGGATCGTTAGATAAACAAGAGTAGGAGTAATTATATAATATATATATATATATATATATATATATATATATATATATATATATATATATATGTGTGTGTGTGTAAGTGTGTATATATAGAAAGCAGAGGGAAAGAGCAAATAGAAACGTGAAGCTTGATTTGGAAGTTGAAAGAGAAACACGAAGTGAAAGAGAGAGAGAGGGAATGGAATCACGATATGATGTGAAAAAGGGCTTCCCCTAAACAACCCCCCCCCCCTTCCCACCGCCCCCGATTCAAGACCCAACCCCACCCCTCCCAAATCAATCCCCCCCCCCCCCCCCCCCCCCCCCCCCCCCCCCCCCCCCCCCCGGTCCCTCACACCCCATAAAACCTGGAATATGAAGCCAAGTGCAGACATCCCCATCTCCTTTATTCGCACTCAAGTGGAAATTCTGAGAGAGATGGCCATTTTTCAAATACAAATCAATGGTTTTTAATGGTGTTCGCCTAACGACCGTGACGTAGAACCCCCACTGGGACGATGGGGAGTGGGTGGGGAAGGTCGGGGTGGGCTCAGAATGAACGGAAATCGTAGTTTCCTCTCCCAGGGTCACAGTAGGCGATGTAGGGTCATCGTATCAAGTAGAAATATATATAAAGAACAGAATGTGCTCTCTTTGCTTGTCGTAGCGATGAGCAGCTTGGGAATTATTCCCTCTAGTTTGTTTATTACACTTAGGATGCTACCGATCGTATTTATAATGAGAACGAAATTTCGAAGATTATATGATAATAAACAAGGCTTGATCCGACCTCCAGCTTACTCTGGGCGAGCTACAATCTATGCTATTAAAATTCGTTGTTCTGTACCGTATAACATGCACATTATTCATTTTTTTACATTTTTATTCTAATAAATATATCATAAATATCCTACCCTAAAATTCCTGTATCTTTAACTCGACGCGAAACACCTTTTTCAGGCCTTTTTAGGCTCTTCCATGGACCTTTCCTGCTTTTCCATAGTGTTTTCCTTTCCAGCCCAACAACAACAACAACTCTCCTAGTAAGCGAAAATCATAATTATTATTATCGAATTGACTGTTATGTGAGTGAAAACAGGGTACAACGTAACAGTTGACTACCAGTATTAATAAAACTAGCATACTTACCCATGTACGATGGGTGATAAAATACGAGTGCAGAAGTGAAAAATTTATATGTACTATTTGTTCAGCAATATTAAAATAAAGGCGATTTTTATTCATACCTACGACAGAACCTCTTTGTACACAATATTATCAGTTTATCCACAACTGAACTTCAAGTTGGCAGAGTCAGTTGCTCTGCTCATTGCCACATACAGTTGGCCATGCGTGAACATGGGTGACGGCAGAAACACACTAACACGATCCCAAGTCTGGCCCTGCGACTTGTTTGCAGTGAATGAGAAGGCCAGGTTGATGGGAAACTGCCTGCGCCGTAGCTGGAACGGAAACTGGTTGTCCGAAGGCATCAGAGGAATCCGGGGGATGAACAGACGTTTGCTGGTGTGAGGGCCCGTTGCTATCACTGCTTCGATGACGTGGGAGTTTAGCTCCATAATGGTGTACCTCGTTCCGTTGCAATGTCCATTGGCAGGATTGAAATTCCGAAGCAACATTACCGGGCAGTACTTCTTCAACGTTATTTTGTGCACTGGCAGTCCCGATGGATTTAAGTTATTCAAAAAATCTTGCGGATATTGATGATAATTTTCATCTTCTATTGTGTCCGAGCTGAAATATTCGCAACTTTCCCTGGGGAAGTTGTACAGAAATTATGAATGAAAATTCGTAAAATAACTAAGTCTACGGGAATAACCAGCCTCGTTTCACGGCCAGAAACAGCTCCGTTCCAGGGAATCCCTTCTCACCCCCACCTCCTACGAAGGAGGGGGGTAGGTTGGATGAAACCCCATTACAAACCATCTTAGGGGTCCCCACCATAACCCTGCCAAGTTTCATGCCCATCTGACTAGCCGTTTGGCTGTGATTGAATGACAGACAGACAGACAGACATTACGCCCATTATAGTATGATTGATTCATCCTGATTGTTGTCTTCACAAAGATTGAACATATACCGCTTTCGTTGTTTTCGTCCTTCAACAACAGTAATAAAGACTTGAAGCACTGGATTATTTTCCTGGATATTTTGTTTACCGTTTCTAATGACAATTAGCACCGGAGTCTATCAGTGTGGGTACAAAAGTTGTCGAGGATAATATATACAATCAATTTATAATTTGTCCATTGGACATAAACCTCGGTATGCGGATTATTTCATTATTATAATAATTATTCCCGGTAAGCATTCATCCCCGTAGGGGATTAGCACCATGAGTGCACCTCATACGGTGTCGTACTATTAGGCATTATTTAAGTTCATTGCAGGTTCCCTTCGGCCTCTAGCAGCAACCCATTTCATTCCTCTTACTGTACCTCCGTTCATATTCTCTTTCTTCCATCTTACTTTCCATCCTCTCCTAACAGTTGATCAATAGTGCAGCTGCTCTGAGGTTTTCCTCCTGTTACACCTTTCAGATCTTTTTACTTTCAATTTCTGTTTTAGCGCCGAATGACCTCATTGGTCCCAGCGCTTGGCCCTTGGGCTTAAGTTCTATATGTTATTCTATTCATCAGATTTTACCAAACGTCGACTTTGGTAAAATCTGTTAGATTGCTCAACCCTGGCGGAGGTTTGACGGGCACACCAGTGATCGTGCGTTAACTTCTTCATCAACCTTTGCTGAATCTATACTTGTTTTGGAGGATTGATGCTTTGCATTTCTCTGGATTAAGTCTCGGATATTAATTTCTTTCACTACTGAAGAAATCAGGTGCTAGAGAGGACATCAGTCAGTCACAGACTGTGTAATGATCAAAACGTCAAAATGGGATGTTAACAAAGTAGAATTCTTGATTTTGTATTTTTCAGTTGCTCAACACTTGATTATAATTATCAAGTCCATTTTGTCTGGGGACAATTTTTCCTACTAATTTTTGAAATTCTATTTATATGTTCATATATATGAGTGTCTTATTTTTGATATATTTGTATTGTCATGTACTTCTCTTCTCTTAACGTTAATGGATTTTTTTTTAATAATTTTGCGAAAGATTATTTTTGCAAAGTTATTGGCCCTTTTGGGCTTTTTGCACAGGAATGATTACGCTATTAATAATAATAATAATAATTATAATAATAATAATAATAATAATAATAATAATAATAATAATAATAATAATGATGATGATGATAATAATAATAATAATAAAATAATAATAATAATAATAATAATAATAATAATAATAATAATAATAATAATAAATGTAATTAATAAAATAAATGCCTGCAGACAAAAGGGCAATTGATTCATTGTGCCTCTACTAAAAGGAATCGTTTAATCCTTTTCATTTAGGTTACCTTAATTTAACTTATTCCAATGTCAGAAAAATGACATTGGAAATAAGAAAAAATTATGTTCCATAGAAATGAAAAATATTATTCAGCTGTACAAAATAGGCCGTAGTATGTAATATAATTAAAAATTAACGCAAAATAAATTTGTTTTAGCAAATGTGTTGTCACTCTGAATTATTGAATTAAGTTCATTGATCAACATGTATATCAAATATGTTGATTATAATTGATATACAAACGAAAAGAAATGAAATGACCAGGGAATGCCATAATTTTATGACACGGGTACGCACAAAATATATATATATATATATATATATATATATATATATATATATATATAATATATATATATATATGTATATTATATATAATATATATATATATATATATATATATATATATATATATATATATATATGTATATATATATATATATGTATGTATATATATATATATGTATGTATATATATATATATATATATATATATATATATATATAATATAATATATATATATATATATTTGCTTGTATGTATGTATGTATGTATGTATGTGTGTGAATATTTTTTTAGGAGTATACGTATTTTATTATAGGACTGCCTTAATGTTTTCAGGGTTAGATAGTCGTCAACTATGTGTGACCAGTTGATAAGAATAGATTTGATCTACGAGTCTATTTAAATCCAACGTTTTTATATTCTGTTTTAGGCCTTTAGGCGGAAAGTGTTTTTTTAACATTATTAACATACTATTTTCTCATTATGTTACCATTCTGCTTTCCTTTATGGAGATCACGTTACGGTAACTTTTGCTTATAGGAATCAGTATTGATGCAAATAAGCATTCCGTGTTTGATTTTGGGGTGCCAGCCTCATGCCCTGGCCAGTGGCTATTCATTGGGTTCATGTATCAAAGAGAACTGGCTTATCTCATCGGTCACCCAACCGAGTATTGATCAGGCTTCACTGACCTGTGATTCCACTTTCCCTCGTTTGGGTCTGTGTCTGGTGATATTGAATTTTCTTGAAACGGTGGTGGTGATAACACTTGATTGTGGTAATAATCTGGATCCTCTCATCTGGCTGATGAGAGAGAGAGAGAGAGAGAGAGAGAGAGAGAGAGAGAGAGAGAATTTCAGTTGTGTTAAATATGACCATTATGAAAAAACTGAGAGAGAGAGAATCTGTTAAGTTCAGTTATGTGTTAACTGTGGCCATTATGAAAGAATGGAGAGAGAGAGAGAGAGAGAGAGAGAGAGAGAGAGAGAGAGAGAGAATACTACACATAACTGCCTTAACAACAAACATAAACAGCAATACAGGTGAATTGTATGCGTATTTGTAGATACAGACAGAGAGGTAGTCATCATCATAGCATTTCAAACACTAAACGATGGTATGAGTTACCCAGAGAAGAAGAAGAAGAAGAAGAAAAAGACGAAACGCTGAAGCTGAACGCCGAAACTGGGGTGGGCAGGAAATTGTTCTCAGCAGAGGAGAAAAACTGGAGAGAGCAAACGGAACGAGTGAAATAGCCGTAATTAAAACTAGAACTTGAAAAAATGAGATCCACGCAAACGGGAGTTATAACTCTCGGAGTTAGAATGAGATTTTGCTTGAAGAGGGGACGGCAGAATGACCCGGGCCAGTTTTCGAATATCAGAATGAAAATGGATTAACCGTGTCAGCGCAGAGTTGAAGTGGAACAAAAAACCGACCTTTTTGCGCGGATAGGTGTCGAAGGTGGGCGCTTGCTCGGAGTCGTGGCAGTGACAGTCAAAGCAACACCTATTATAATCAGTAAATGTCTATTGTGCAGTCAAGAGACGGTTTGTACATGCAGGCAAAGAGAAAGCTCTCTCTCTCTCTCTCTCTCTCTCTCTCTCTCTCTCTCTCCATGAACATTCTTGAAACATAATTGAATAATTAGTAATAACCTCTCTCTCTCTCTCTCTCTCTCTCTCTCTCTCTCTCTCTCTCTCTCAGTACCTTATACAGCTATATGAAGATTCTTCAAACAATATTTTGAATTATTAGAAATAACCTCTCTCTCTCTCTCTCTCTCTCTCTCTCTCTCTCTCTCTCTCTCTGTCCATAAAATGCTCACGAAAACGGACGTTATAATATGTTTGCGAAGGAACCGTAGCAAGGAGACTCTCTTAATTTGGAGCCGAGGAGATAATCCCAGTAACAATGGAGAGGCGTCAGGGTCGAGGCAAAACTCATGCATAATCAGCGCCTTGGAGGAGGAGGAGGAGGAGGAGGACACTCATTCCGTCGGAAGCAGCTTGCTTGGAATATTCTTAGGAATTCAGGAGATGCTACAGATGGTAATGGGAACAGTGGCAGGGAATGGAGTGTCAAGGAAATGAAAAACAAAGGGGAAAACTTAAAGAGAGAGAAAAAAAATCACTCATTTTCATTGATGATTAACTTGATAACTTGAAATAAATGTGATGTCAGTATTAGGCAAACTCATGAAGATACGAACACCAATAAAGTTTATGATAGCTTAAAAAAAAAAAAAAGACTAACTTTTATTGACGTCTTGAAAGAAATGTGATGTCAACGTGACGAGTGAAGGCAAAACGAGATTAGGCCAACCTTATGAATATATGGAATGGAAGAAAATGTATGACGGCTTAAAAAAGGAAAATGATTGAGCTTTTATTAAATAACTTGAAAGAATAAAGGCAAAACGATATCAAGCGTATAGTATATGAAGCATCTGAACGTGAGCAAAAGCGGTACCTATCATGGCACATAAGGAAGCGATAATACAGTCTAAAACTAACTTAAGAAGAAAGTGAACACAAAAGTAGGATGATGATTACCAGCTGCGCCAAAGGAAGGTTTTTCAGTTGGTTGTGAAGTCAGGAAAATCCTCGCAGAAAGCAATTTATAAACATAATATATATAGAATTAGCCGAGTATTTTAACACATTTCCCTGCTTACACGATTCTCCTTTTCACGTAAAATAGATGCTTTTATTATTAAGACGAGTTCTCATCAAGTAATTGCTTGCTGATTTTCTTATTGTTAACTAATCCATCTGTCTATTCATACATGCATATCCTCCATAGAAACACAAGCACACACACACACACATATCTCTTTTGGTTAAGTTTATGGTTTTAGTTTGTGGCCGTCTGAGTGATCCCGGATTACCTCTATGTTTTTTTTCCCTTTTGACAATTAACCATCTGGTATTCTTGATTTTTTTGTTTACCCTGTAACCTTCTTTTCAGCTGTATCTCATATATGCCCCGACGATGCGTGAATGGACAGGAAAAAGCGCTTGGTGCTGATCGTCTGCCTGTCATTTTCCTGTGGTATTCGCTTATATAATATGTAATATATATAGATATATATATATATATATAATATATATATATATATATATATATATATATCACTGTTAATAAGTAACTCATAAAAAAATACTTAAACTAGAAACTGAATACAATGTATTTAGAATTTACATTAGCAGTTGCTATGAACTAAAAAAAATACGAAAATAATGTAAGTATATATTATATATATATATATATATATATATATATATATATATATATATATATATATATATATATATATATATATATAATATGGATACATATATAATATATATATATATATATTAATATATATATATATATATATAGATATATATATATATATATAATTACTTATTACTATTATTATTGCGCAGTAAGTTTCACATAACAGGATATCCGTTTAATGACGAGTGGAAACCCCAGTGGATGAAATGACACAAACAACGATACCTAAGGAACGATGACCTAGAGAATAAGTAGCAAGCGATAAATCATCATCAGAAATGTAAGTGAGAGTTATGAAGGTAACGGCATTTGAAATATAATAAGCAGTATATAATATCCATTGACTCATTCATTCAAAGGACGGAAATAAAAGGAACAGCTGTTTGAAACTTATGCATTGCCTCTTTTAATTACGTTGCTGGTTTCTAGCAGAGGAAATCCCGAATTCTACTTTAATCTGTTCGATAAAACGCTCATAAACAGAGCAAAAATAATGCCGTAAGGGGGACGCAGGGGGGGGGGGGGATTCTGCCGACAGTGCATCACTATAGGTTCTTTGCAGCGCCCCTTCCGTTCCTTTTACTGTGCCCCCATTCATATTCTCTCTCTTCCATCTTGCTATCCACCCTCTCCTAACAGTTGATTCTTAGTGCAACCGCTTTGAGGTTTTCCTTCTGTCACACCTTTGCAACCTTTAACTCTTGATA
Source organism: Macrobrachium nipponense (assembly GCF_015104395.2). Classification (NCBI taxonomy): domain Eukaryota; kingdom Metazoa; phylum Arthropoda; class Malacostraca; order Decapoda; family Palaemonidae; genus Macrobrachium; species Macrobrachium nipponense. Next base: position 16,787,488 of record NC_087224.1, on the reverse strand, counting down.
TCCCTCCCAGAGCTGAAGGACCTCGTAGGACCCAGCGCTTGGCCTTTGCCCTAAACTCGTTATATTCCAGAGCAGAAGAAATAATGGCAACGACAGTGATGACATTCGTTCCGTTCAGTGGAACCTTACGAAACGGGAACAGGAATGTAAAAGAAATAGCATCATATAGCTTTTCTTCGACACCATCCATTTGTGCGTGGGCGCGTTCAATAAACCCACCGAAAACAGGACGAAACGAACGAAAAACAACAACAATAATAACAACAGAAGGCAAGTCATAATGCAAACGGTTAATCCAATCACTTGATATTCGAAGTAGAGGCATTACTATGCATGGAAAATATGACCGAAATGTCACAGACTTTTTTTTTACACTCTCTCTCTCTCTCTCCCTCTATCATTTATTTATTCCCTGGCACTCTTCTTCGGCCGAGAATGAAATTACGGCCTGTCTAGTTACCATAATACAAATGTGTCACCGCCGGAAACGCGAGGCGCAGACAGAGACGCTAAGATTTATACCGACTCAAAAATATGATAAAAGGTTTGTTTGAATATAATAAATCAAATATAGCAGCGCCTCCTCCTCCCCCCCTTCTGCCAACTACTACATGGGTGGGTATGCCCTCTGCATCCCTCACCCCGCCTACCTCTCTCCGGTGCCCTCATACCCTCTCCCCATGGCCCCAAAAAAAGGGGAAAAAATAAAATTCTGAAAGGTGCATACTGACAAGTTCCCAGGACCGGGAGGAGGGAAAACGAGCCGTGAGCGCTCTCCGCGTAAAGACCACTGTGCCTTGCGGCCAATGGTATTATCACCTTTAGCTACTCCAATAGTCCAGGATGGTTTTGGATCGAGGTAGTGGCAGCAGCGGCAGCGGCAGCAGCAGCAGCAGCAGCAGCAGCAGGAGAGAGAGGCAGCAGCAGCCGGGACCCACCCTAAACTATAACCCCCTAAGCCTCTGCCTGCCCCCCCCACCCCTCCCCCCCCTCCACCTCCGCTTCCAATCCTACCTACTCCTTTCCATTCGCTATCCAACACACCATCATCCATCCCTTGCATATCTCGTCCCCCCCAAACCCGTTGTCCCCCTCCCCCCTACCCCCCTCCTCTCTCTCATATATATACCCCTTGCCCCGTGTTGCTCTCTCTCTCTCTCTCTCTCTCTCTCTCTCATACATATACCCCTTGCCCCATTTTGCCGTCACGAGCCCCCCTACTGGTTTCCTATCCGGGGACGACAGCAACACCCCCCTACCCCTCCCCCCTCCTCCAACCCCCCACCCCCCCCCCCCGCCCCCACCCTACCCTAGTAAGGGCGATCGCGAAAGGCTGACAAAATCCAGGCTAATCTGGACTGCATATAGGAAGTGTGTTATGAAAGCCGGCTCACGCACCTTACAGCACAAGGTTTCCTGAAATTACGGGGACACGGAGAAAGTGCCAAATCCCCTTTACTCTCTCTCTCTCTCTCTCTCTCTCTCTCTCTCTCTCTCTCTCTCTCTCCACTAGGCGCATATATCTCGTACACTTTTTTGATAACACCCACCTAACAGTTCTTTTTAGAATACGTTCGTTGTGAATCTTGCGAGGAAATGACTAGTTCTCTGAACAACAGCTGTTTTGACAGTTTCAGATTTGTATATTCCAATCTTTAGGACAAACGAAGTGCGTATTTTTTTATAGAATGATATTAGTGTTCTTTTGTGCATGTATGATAACGTTACCTAATTTTTTAAAAAATTATCTTAAGAGGCTGGAAGCATCTTTAATAACATTTTTAAAGCTTTATACAGCCCCTCCTCCCCCCAAAAAAGGATAAATAAGAGATTTATAAAACTAATTAGGGATATATTTTTTTAAATAAGGTTAATAATCAAATAAATTTTTACCTAGTAAATATGTTTTGGTAAAATGTATATATCTTGAAGAAATCTATCTAAACCTGTTGGTGAGTTTCCACAGAAAAATATTCTGCGTGGAAGAATATATGAATAGTAAAAACATACAAGATAAATGAGTGTCTTATGAATAATAAAATGATTATTCGCAATATACGTTTAGAAAGTAGCATCAAAGGGAAAATTCCTGAAAAAAAAGTTGTATTGTAGTGTAATGTAATATTCAATTTGGTGGTTTAATTAGGTTATTGCATCTTTCAAGTATATGGAAACATTTCTTTTATTTATGAATTTGTTTTATAGGTTAAGAAAGGTTTTTGTAATGATTGATTTTTTTTCTCTTATATCCTGGGATTTCTTTTTTAAAAAAATTTTCAGCTATATTTTAAATTCTGTTAAGTCTGTTTTATGAAGACTAAACAAGAATGGGTTATAAATTGTATTCATAGATTTGTTTAAAGGAGCTGACAATTTTCTTTGCCATTCATTTAACTTGGGAAAACACGACGGTGAAAATATTGTGAGAATTAGTGAAGTTCTTTGATAAATTAATTGTCGTTCAATAACATTGTTTTAAGATTCCAATTTTAATCATGTTGAAAATATTTCGAAAGCCTGAAATAAACAAGGAGTGATCCGACCTCCAACTTACTCCAGTCGCGTGCTGACATGTATGGTTAAATAGAGGAGAGTTATTTCACCAACGAAAACTAAAATAAATACGCTATATTTTGTTAGAAATAATTTTTCTTTACTGTTTAACTTGCACATTATTTATATTTTACATTTTCATTCTAATAAATTAATCATAAATATCCTATCCTTAAATTCTTGTATGTTTAACTCGATGCGAAACACCTTTTCCAGTGGCGTGGTTGGTATGGTGTTGGCGTCCCACCTCGGTGGTCGCGAGTTCGATTCTCGGCCACTCCATTGAGGAGTGAGAGATGTGTATTTCTGCTGATAGAAGCTCACTCTCGACGTGGTTCGGAAGTCACGTAAAGCCGTTGGCCCCGTTGCTGAATAACCACAGGTTCCATTCAACGTAAAAACACCGTACAAACAAACAAACCTTTTCCAGACCTATTTTGGCGTTCCTACTCCCCGAACAATAACAACAGCAACAAAGTAGTTTGTAAGGCTTACTCCCCGAGTAAGTGAAAAAAACTGCATTACTCCCAACTTGAATTTTCCTCTGAAAGGTTGTACAGGTTTTAGTGTACTTAGATTTTGATCCAGAAGATTGTGAGAATCACCATTGAATTATTTTGAGAAGTTCTCCATAATATCAAAGGCGTACGAAGAAGAAGGGCCTCTTCGGTACTGACTGACTTATAGTTAAGTCATCCTTTGGCTTCCATGGATGACCCTGACCTGGACCTTATTTTGGACATCTGCAACTTATACTTAACCTTTCACTTCTAATTTTAGACATGCGCAACTCAAGTTTAACCTTTGACTTCTAAGTATGATCCTGACCTTGGCTTTATTTTTTAACATTGCAACATATGTTTAATACTTTAATTTTAAGTATGACCTTATTTTATACATCTGCAACTTACATAGAACCATTGACTTCTTGACCGCATTTTGGATAATGCTACTTATATGCAACCTTTGACGTTTAAGTATAGCTCCGACCTTGACTTTAATTTGGATATCTGCAACGTACAGTTAACCTTTGACCCTTGACTTCTAAGTATAACTCCGACCTTGACATTATTTTGGAAATATGCAACACTCGAGGATATTGCAGACGGATGTTGAATTTGAATTGATGAAAAAGAATGAAGCCTTTTAGAAGGTATGAATTATGTAAGGATATCAAGTAATAGTAAGTAAACTGGAGCTGCCTCCATTTATAGGAAATGACTTACTAATATATATATGTATGTATATATATATATATATTATATATATATATGTGTATATATATATATATATATATATATATATATATAATAAATGGAGCCCATAAAAACACCAAAATATAGAGAGAAAAGTACTATATTTCAGAGACTGCTGTCTCTCTCTTCAGGTATATGAATGAGAAAGGTTTACAGAAAAGGTGGTATTCATACCAAGAGATCCATCCACAGGTAAGCCAATTTAGGTCACCCCCGCTGATAATCTTCCTTTAATCTTCTTAAGCGTTGGTTGAATGAAAACTTCGTCGATCACATCTGAAATCCACGCTCCTTTTGAGATGTTCATTACCTGCCTCTCTTTTATTAAGGCCGATTCCATCATTTGACTCTTGTACCGGCAGTTGCTGCTATAAATTATACGTGACAAATTCCAGTTTATTCTATGGTTATGTTCATTTATATGGTTGAAAATAGCTGAGTTCTGTTGTCCATACCTAACTGACCGTTTGTGTTGTATTAATCTCTGGGGAAGTGATTTTCCTGTAAATCCGATTTAAGATTGGTCACAGTCCTGGCTTGGGATCTGGTAAACCCCAATGTCCTTGGGCGATGTCTTTTGTTGGACGTTAATCAGGGATTTGGCTAAGGTGTTCGGATAAGTAAATGCAAAAGGGTTAGATTTTCCAAGGGTCTGAGTCACCTTTTTAATCGTGTCCAGGTGGGGAATTTTTATTTTGTTGTTGGGTGTATTTCTGGTCTTGTCTTTAGGGGGTCCATAGAAAATTACGTTTGCTTTGTGAATTGCTTTCTCAATTATATGGTCAGGATACTTTAAAGACGAAAGTTGCTTACGAATTAGTTCAAATTCTTTTTCCAGGAAATCTGGGGAACAAATTTGTAAGGCTCTTAAGAACAGGTTGTTGGCTACACCTATCTTGATAGTAATTTTGTTGTCTGTTTCCCATTGAACTTCAAATTTGATGCTGGGCACTAATGCGTTTAATTTTGAAAGGAATTCATTAAAATTGCCCCACCTATTATCCCAAAATGTTAGAATATCAGACCCTTGGAAAATCTAACCCTTTTGCATTTACTTATCCGAACACCTTAGCCAAATCCCTGATTTACGTCCAACAGAAGACATCGCCCAAGGGCATTGGGGTTTACCAGATCCCATGCCAGGACTGTGACCAATCTTACATCGGATTTACAGGAAAATCACTTACCCAGAGATTAATACAACACAAACGGTCAGTTAGGTATGGACAACAGAACTCAGCTATTTTCAACCATATAAATTAACATAACATAGAAATAAAGTGGATTTGTCCACATATAATTTATAGCAGCAAACTGCCGGTACAAGAGTCAAATGATGGAATCGGCCTTAATAAAAGAGAGGCAGGTAATGAACATCTCAAAAGGAGCGTGGATTTCAGATGTGCTCGACGAAGTTTTCATTCAACCAACGCTTAAGAAGATTAAAGGAAGATTATCAGCGGGGGTGACCTAAATTGGCTTACCTGTGGATGGATCTCTTGGTATAAATACCACCTTTTCTCTAAACCTTTCTCATTCATATACCTGAAGAGAGAGACAGCAGTCTCTGAAATATAGTACTTTTCTCTCTATATGTGTGTTTTTATGGGCTCCTTTTATTAGATGGAATTCTGTTGTAACAGAACATTTTTACCAGCCATATATATATATATATATATATATATATATATATATATATATATATAATATATATATATATATATATATATATATATATATATATATATATATATATATATATAGGTGTGTGTGTTATGTGTTTGCGTCATAGAGGGAATTGTATATTAAAATACATTTGTAGTTTAATGTTCGTGTGCATAAAGTATCTCGGTGACGGATTAAAGATATATATATTATATATATATATATATATATATATATATATATATATATATATAAAGGAATCACGAAAATTTGGAACGCGATGAATATATAAATAAAGGCAAAAGTCATGAAGGAAAGTGAAACAATAGAGTACCGTTGCAAGGCCTTCTGACTCTCGTCCTTTACTCTGCTTAGTAAAGGGACATGAGTCGAAAGGCCTTGCAGCAGTACTCTATTGTGTCATTTTCCTGCGTGGCTTTTTCTTATATATATATATATATATATATACTACATACATACTGATTATGTCATCAAACATAAGAAGTACATTGTAGAACATAGTACAGAGAGAGAGAGAGAGAGAGAGAGAGAGAGAGAAAGTGCTATAAACGAAGGTCAACGCTTTTGACGTTCCCTGTAATTATTTATTGAATATCTCCTCCTCATTCAGGAAAATATCAAAATGGAAAGACTGACAGAATCATTTATTTCTTATTTATAATTCATACATTTGTCTCAAAGCTGAGCGGTAAGTGAATCATGTTCACAGTAGAACACCGTTTATGAAAGTGTATTTTGATACGTGATGTGGCTTGGCCTTTGTTTGTAATAATAGTTTGATATCCGGCAACTGAACGGAGTGAAAAGCAATATCCGGGATCTGTATCTCGTATTAACCTCGTATTGTGTTTCCTTTATAAAATTCAAAAGTCAGTGAATCTACGGTTCGCTCGAGTCTCGCAACAGCATTAAAAAAATCGAGATTAAAAGTCGCCGCTGCCTGAAGACTGCTGGTCAGGGAAACGCGACCCTATTTGCTTAAGGTCATCTGAGAAGAGGACATCGATTCCTACGACAGTCGGCTGTAGGGACCGATATCCCTTGTCGCCAGAGCGAGAGGTCTCTATGCACTTAAAAAAGACTCAAATCTTGAGATGTGTTTAAGAATTCTGCTGGGTCTTACAAATGGCGACATAAATTGTTTGGACGCCTTTGTCCCGGGCCTACGAGTGCTCGACACTTACATAAAGGCCTGATAATGTCTTGTTATGCACCCCCCCCCCCCCCAACCCCCGACGACGACCCCTCCAGACTTTCGGTAAGGAGGGTCTACGTTCCCCCAACTCCTCCCTCTCCAAGGAACCACCGACCCCCCTCCAAAAAACCTTTGTGGGACCCTCTTCGACCCGGGTTCCTACTATAGAGAGAGTGTCATGGTAGTTTTTCTCGCAGGGAAGCCAAATTGATTTC